>NW_027440411.1:0-109223 GCF_031893055.1 Leptodactylus fuscus
TAGGGGCACTGTATATTATAATAACAGATGACATTATGTAATGATAGGGGGCACTGTATATTATAATAACAGAGGACATTATGTAATAATTGGGGGCACTGTATATTATAATAAGAGAGGACATTATGTTATATTAGGGGCACTGTATATTATAATAAAGAGGACATTATGTAATGTAAGGGGCACTGTATATTATAATAACAGAGGACATTATGTAATAATAGGGGGCACTGTATATTATAATAACAGAGGACATTATGTAATAATTGGGGGCACTGTATATTATAATAAGAGAGGACATTATATAATGATAGGTTGCACTGTATATTATAATAATAGAGGACATTATGTAATATAAGGGGCACTGTATATTATAATAACAGAGGACATTATGTAATGATAGGGGGCACTGTATATTATAATAACAGAGGACATTATGTAATATAAGGGGCACTGTATATTATAATAACAGAGGACATTATGTAATAATAGGGGGCACTGTATATTATAATAACAGAGGGACATTATGTAATAATTGGGGGCACTGTATATTATAATAAGAGAGGACATTATATATGATAGGTTGCACTGTATATTATAATAATAGAGGACATTATGTAATATAAGGGGCACTGTATATTATAATAACAGAGGACATTATGTAATGATAGGGGGCACTGTATATTATAATAATAGAGGACATTATGTAATATAAGGGGCACTGTATATTATAATAACAGAGGACATTATGTAATGATAGGGGGCACTGTATATTATAATAACAGAGGACATTATGTAATATAAGTGGCACTGTATATTATAATAACAGAGGACATTATGTTATATAAGGGGCACTGTATATTATAATAACAGAGGACATTATGTAATGTAAGGGGCACTGTATATTATAATAACAGAGGACATTATGTAATATAAGGGGCACTGTATATTATAATAACAGAGGACATTATGTAATGATAGGGGGCACTGTATATTATAATAAGAGAGGACATTATATAATGATAGGGGGCACTGTATATTATAATATCAGAGGACATTATGTTATGATAGGGGGCACTGTATATTATAATAACAGAGGACATTATGTATTGATAGGGGCACTGTATATTATAATAACAGAGGACATTATGTAATATAAGGGGCACTGTATATTATAATAACAGAGGACATTATGTATTGATAGGGGCACTGTATATTATAATAACAGAGGACATTATGTAATAATTGGGGCACTGTATATTATAATAAGAGAGGACATTATGTTATATAAGGGGCACTGTATATTATAATAACAGAGGACATTATGTTATATAAGGGGCACTGTATATTATAATAACAGAGGACATTATGTAATGTAAGGGGCACTGTATATTATAATAACAGAGGACATTATGTAATATAAGGGGCACTGTATATTATAATAACAGAGGACATTATGTAATAATAGGGGGCACTGTATATTATAATAACAGAGGACATTATGTAATAATTGGGGGCACTGTATATTATAATAAGAGAGGACATTATGTAATATAAGGGGCACTGTATATTATAATAACAGAGGACATTATGTAATATAAGGGGCACTGTATATTATAATAACAGAGGACATTATGTAGTGATAGGGGGCACTGTATATTATAATAAGAGAGGACATTATATAATTATAGGGGGCACTGTATATTATAATAACAGAGGAAATTATGTAATATAAGGGGCACTGTATATTATAATAACAGAGGACATTATGTGATAATAGGGGGCACTGTATATTATAATAACAGAGGACATTATGTAATATAAGGGGCACTGTATATTATAATAACAGAGGACATTATGTAATATAAGGGGCACTGTATATTATAATAACAGAGGACATTATATAATGATAGGGGGCACTGTATATTATAATATCAGAGGACATTATGTAATATAAGGGGCACTGTATATTATAATAACAGAGGACATTATGTAATATAAGGGGCACTGTATATTATAATAACAGAGGACATTATGTAATGATAGGGGGCACTGTATATTATAATAACAGAGGACATTATGTATTAATTGGGGGCACTGTATATTATAATAATAGAGGACATTATGTAATATAAGGGGCACTGTATATTATAATAACAGAGGACATTATGTAATGATAGAGGGCACTGTATATTATAATAAGAGAGGACATTATATAATGATAGGGGGCACTGTATATTATAATAACAGAGGACATTATGTAATATAAGGGGCACTGTATATTATAATAACAGAGGACATTATGTAATGATAGGGGGCACTGTATATTATAATAACAGAGGACATTATGTAATATAAGGGGCACTGTATATTATAATAACAGAGGACATTATGTAATATAAGGGGCACTGTATATTATAATAACAGAGGACATTATGTAATGATAGGGGGCACTGTATATTATAATAACAGAGGACATTATATAATGATAGGGGGCACTGTATATTATAATATCAGAGGACATCATGTAATATAATGGGCACTGTATATTATAATAACAGAGGACATTATGTAATATAAGGGGCACTGTATATTATAATAAGAGAGGACATTATGTAATGATAGGGGGCACTGTATATTATAATAAGAGAGGACATTATATAATTATAGGGGGGACTGTATATTATAATAACAGAGGACATTATGTAATATAAGGGGCACTGTATATTATAATAACAGAGGACATTATGTAATGATAGGGGGCACTGTATATTATAATAACAGAGGACATTATGTATTAATTGGGGGCACTGTATATTATAATAATAGAGGACATTATGTAATATAAGGGGCACTGTATATTATAATAACAGAGGACATTATGTAATGATAGGGGGCACTGTATATTATAATAAGAGAGGACATTATATAATGATAGGGGGCACTGTATATTATAATAACAGAGGACATTATGTAATATAAGGGCACTGTATATTATAATAACAGAGGACATTATGTAATGATAGGGGGCACTGTATATTATAATAACAGAGGACATTATGTAATATAAGGGGCACTTTATATTATAATAACAGAGGACATTATGTAATATAAGGGGCACTGTATATTATAATAACAGAGGACATTATGTAATGATAGGGGACACTGTATATTATAATAACAGAGGACATTATGTAATGATTGGGTGCACTGTATATTATAATAAGAGAGGACATTATATAATGATAGGGGGCACTGCATATTATAATAATAGAGGACATTATGTAATCATAAGGGGCACTGTATATTATAATAACAGAGGACATTATGTAATGATAGGGGGCACTGTATATTATAATAACAGAGGATATTGTGTAATGATAGGGGGCACTGTATATTATAATAACAGAGGACATAATGTAATGATAGGGGACACTGTATATTATAATAAGAGAGGACATTATATAATGATAGGGGGCACTGTATATTATAATAACAGAGGAAATTATGTAATATAAGGGGCACTGTATATTACAATAACAGAGGACATTATGTGATATAAGGGGCACTGTATATTATAATAACATAGGACATTATGTAATGATAGGGGGCACTGTATATTATAATAACAGAGGACATTATGTAATGATAGGGGCACTGTATATTATAATAACAGAGGACATTATGTAATATAAGGGGCACTGTATATTATAATAACAGAGGACATTATGTAATGATAGGGGGGCACTGTATATTATAATAACAGAGGACATTATGTAATGATAGGGGGCACTGTATATTATAATAACAGAGGACATTATGTAATATAAGGGGCACTGTATATTATAATAACAGAGGACATTATGTAATGATAGGGGGCACTGTATATTATAATAACAGAGGACATTATGTAATGATAGGGGGCACTGTATATTATAATAACAGAGGACATTATGTAATATAAGGGGCACTTTATATTATAATAACAGAGGACATTATGTAATATAAGGGGCACTGTATATTATAATAACAGAGGACATTATGTAATGATAGGGGGCACTGTATATTATAATAACAGAGGACATTATGTAATGATTGGGTGCACTGTATATTATAATAAGAGAGGACATTATATAATGATAGGGGGCACTGCATATTATAATAATAGAGGACATTATGTAATATAAGGGGCACTGTATATTATAATAACAGAGGACATTATGTAATGATAGGGGGCACTGTATATTATAATAACAGAGGATATTATGTAATGATAGGGGGCACTGTATATTATAATAACAGAGGACATAATGTAATGATAGGGGACACTGTATATTATAATAAGACGAGGACATTATATAATGATAGGGGGCACTGTATATTATAATAACAGAGGAAATTATGTAATATCAAGGGGCACTGTACTATTACAATAACAGAGGACATTATGTAATATAAGGGGCACTGTATATTATAAATAACATAGGACATTATGTAATGATAGGGGGCACTGTATATTATAATAACAGAGGACATTATGTAATGATAGGGTGCACTGTATATTATAATAACAGAGGACATTATGTAATGATAGGGGGCACTGTATATTATAATAACAGAGGACATTATGTAATATAAGTGGCACTGTATATTTATAATAACAGAGGACATTATGTTATATAAGGGGCACTGTATATTATAATAACAGAGGAAATTATGTAATGTAAGGGGCACTGTATATTATAATAACAGAGGACATTATGTAATATAAGGGGCACTGTATATTATAATAACAGAGGACATTATGTAATGATAGGGGGCACTGTATATTATAAATAACATAGGACATTATGTAATAATTGGGGGCACTGTATATTATAATAAGAGAGGACATTATATAATGATAGGAGGCACTGTATATTATAATAATAGAGGACATTATGTAATATAAGGGGCACTGTATATTATAATAACAGAGGACATTATGTAATGATAGGGGGCACTGTATATTATAATAACAGAGGACATTATGTAATGATAGGGGGCACTGTATATTATAATAACAGAGGACATTATGTAATATAAGTGGCACTGTATATTATAATAACAGAGGACATTATGTAATATAAAGGGCACTGTATATTATAATAACAGAGGACATTATATAATGATAGGGGGCACTGTATATTATAATATCAGAGGACATTATGTTATGATAGGGGGCACTGTATATTATAATAACAGAGGACATTATGTATTGATAGGGGCACTGTATATTATAATAAGAGAGGACATTATATAATGATAGGGGGCACTGTATATTATAATAACAGAGGAAATTATGTAATATAAGGGGCACTGTATATTATAATAACAGAGGACATTATGTAATATAAGGGGCACTGTATATTATAATAAGAGAGGACATTATATAATGATAGGGGGCACTGTATATTATAATAACAGAGGACATTATGTAATATAAGGGGCACTGTATATTATAATAACAGAGGACATTATGTAATGATAGGGGGCACTGTATATTATAATAACAGAGGACAATATGTAATATAAGGGGCACTGTATATTATAATAACAGAGGACATTATGTAATATAAGGGGCACTGTATATTATAATAACAGAGGACATTATGTAATGATAGGGGGCACTGTATATTATAATAACAGAGGACATTATGTAATATAAGGGGCACTGTATATTATAATAACAGAGGACATTATATAATGATAGGGGGCACTGTATATTATAATATCAGAGGACATCATGTAATATAAGGGGCACTGTATATTATAATAACAGAGGACATTATGTAATATAAGGGGGCACTGTATATTATAATAACAGAGGACATTATGTAATGATAGGGGGCACTGTAAATTATAATAAGAGAGGACATTATATAATGATAGGGGGCACTGTATATTATAATAAGAGAGGACATTATGTAATGATAGGGGGCACTGTATATTATAATAACAGAGGACATTATATAATGATAGGGGCACTGTATATTATAATAATAGAGGACATTATGTAATATAAGGGGCACTGTATATTATAATAACAGAGGACATTATGTAATATAAGTGGCACTGTATATTATAATAACAGAGGACATTATGTAATATAAGGGGCACTGTATATTATAATAACATAGGACATTATATAATGATAGGGGGCACTGTATATTATAATAATAGAGGACATTATGTAATATAAGGGGCACTGTATATTATAATAACAGAGGACATTATGTAATATAAGGGGCACTGTATATTATAATAACAGAGGACATTATGTAATGATAGGGGGCACTGTATATTATAATAACAGAGGACATTATGTAATGATAGGGTGCACTGTATATTATAATAACAGAGGACATTATGTAATGATAGGGGGCACTGTATATTATAATAACAGAGGACATTATGTAATATAAGTGGCACTGTATATTATAATAACAGAGGACATTATGTAATATAAGGGGCACTGTATATTATAATAACAGAGGACATTATGTAATGATAGGGGGCACTATATTATAATAACAGAGGACATTATGTATTAATTGGGGGCACTGTATATTATAATAATAGAGGACATTATGTAATATAAGGGGCACTGTATATTATAATAACAGAGGACATTATGTAATGATAGAGGGCACTGTATATTATAATATCAGAGGACATCATGTAATATAAGGGGCACTGTATATTATAATAACAAAGGGCATTATGTAATATAAGGGGCACTGTATATTATAATAACAGAGGACATTATGTAATGATAGGGGGCACTGTAAATTATAATAAGAGAGGACATTATATAATGATAGGGGGCACTGTATATTATAATAACAGAGGACATTATGTAATATAAGGGGCACTGTATATTATAATAACAGAGGACATTATGTAATGATAGGGGGCACTGTATATTATAATAACAGAGGACATTATGTAATATAAGGGGCACTTTATATTATAATAACAGAGGACATTATGTAATATAAGGGGCACTGTATATTATAATAACAGAGGACATTATGTAATGATAGGGGGCACTGTATATTATAATAACAGAGGACATTATGTAATGATTGGGTGCACTGTATATTATAATAAGAGAGGACATTATATAATAATAGGGGGCACTGCATATTATAATAATAGAGGACATTATGTAATATAAGGGGCACTGTATATTATAATAACAGAGGACATTATGTAATGATAGGGGGCACTGTATATTATAATAACAGAGGATATTATGTAATGATAGGGGGCACTGTATATTATAATAACAGAGGACATAATGTAATGATAGGGGACACTGTATATTATAATAAGAGAGGACATTATATAATGATAGGGGGCACTGTATATTATAATAACAGAGGAAATTATGTAATATAAGGGGCACTGTATATTACAATAACAGAGGACATTATGTAATATAAGGGGCACTGTATATTATAATAACATAGGACATTATGTAATGATAGAGGGCACTGTATATTATAATAACAGAGGACATTATGTAATGATAGAGGGCACTGTATATTATAATAACAGAGGACATTATGTAATATAAGGGGCACTGTATATTATAATAACAGAGGACATTATGTAATGATAGGGGGCACTGTATATTATAATAAAAGAGGACATTATGTAATGATAGGGGGCACTGTATATTATAATAACAGAGGACATTATGTAATATAAGGGGCACTGTATATTATAATAACAGAGGACATTATGTAATGATAGGGTGCACTGTATATTATAATAACAGAGGACATTATGTAATGATAGGGGGCACTGTATATTATAATAACAGAGGACATTATGTAATATAAGTGGCACTGTATATTGTAATAACAGAGGACATTATGTTATATAAGGGGCACTGTATATTATAATAACAGAGGAAATTATGTAATGTAAGGGGCACTGTATATTATAATAACAGAGGACATTATGTAATATAAGGGGCACTGTATATTATAATAACAGAGGACATTATGTAATGATAGGGGGCACTGTATATTATAATAACAGAGGACATTATGTAATAATTGGGGGCACTGTATATTATAATAAGAGAGGACATTATATAATGATAGGAGGCACTGTATATTATAATAATAGAGGACATTATGTAATATAAGGGGCACTGTATATTATAATAACAGAGGACATTATGTAATATAAAGGGCACTGTATATTATAATAACAGAGGACATTATATAATGATAGGGGGCACTGTATATTATAATAACAGAGGACATTATGTAATGATAGGGGGCACTGTATATTATAATAACAGAGGACATTATGTAATATAAGTGGCACTGTATATTATAATAACAGAGGACATTATGTAATATAAAGGGCACTGTATATTATAATAACAGAGGACATTATATAATGATAGGGGGCACTGTATATTATAATAACAGAGGACATTATGTAATATAAAGGGCACTGTATATTATAATAACAGAAGACATTATGTAATATAAGGGGCACTGTATATTATAATAACAGAGGACATTATGTAATATAAAGGGCACTGTATATTATAATAACAGAGGACATTATATAATGATAGGGGGCACTGTATATTATAATATCAGAGGACATTATGTTATGATAGGGGGCACTGTATATTATAATAACAGAGGACATTATGTATTGATAGGGGCACTGTATATTATAATAAGAGAGGACATTATATAATGATAGGGGGCACTGTATATTATAATATCAGAGGACATTATGTAATAATTGGGGGCACTGTATATTATAATAAGAGAGGACAATATATAATGATAGGGGGCACTGTATATTATAATAATAGAGGACATTATGTAATATAAGGGGCACTGTATATTATAATAACAGAGGACACTATGTAATGATAGGGGGCACTGTATATTATAATAAGAGAGGACATTATATAATGATAGGGGGCACTGTATATTATAATATCAGAGGACATTATGTTATGATAGGGGTCACTGTATATTATAATAACAGAGGACATTATGTAATATAAGGGGCACTGTATATTATAATAACAGAGGACATTATGTAATGATAGGGTGCACTGTATATTATAATAACAGAGGACATTATGTAATATAAGGGGCACTTTATATTATAATAACAGAGGACATTATGTAATATAAGGGGCACTGTATATTATAATAACAGAGGACATTATGTAATGATAGGGGGCACTGTATATTATAATAACAGAGGACATTATGTAATGATTGGGGGCACTGTATATTATAATAAGAGAGGACATTATATAATGATAGGGGGCACTGTATATTATAATAATAGAGGACATTATGTAATATAAGGGGCACTGTATATTATAGTAACAGAGGACATTATGTAATGATAGGGGGCACTGTATATTATAATAACAGAGGACATTATGTAATGATAGGGTGCACTGTATATTATAATAACAGAGGACATTATGTAATATAAGGGGCACTTTATATTATAGTAACAGAGGACATTATGTAATGATAGGGGGCACTGTATATTATAATAACAGAGGACATTATGTAATGATAGGGGGCACTGTATATTATAATAACAGAGGACATTATGTAATGATTGGGGGCACTGTATATTATAATAAGAGAGGACATTATATAATGATAGGGGGCACTGTATATTATAATAATAGAGGACATTATGTAATATAAGGGGCACTGTATATTATAGTAACAGAGGACATTATGTAATGATAGGGGGCACTGTATATTATAATAACAGAGGACATTATGTAATGATAGGGTGCACTGTATATTATAATAACAGAGGACATTATGTAATGATAGGGGGCACTGTATATTATAATAACAGAGGACATTATGTAATGATAGGGTGCACTGTATATTATAATAACAGAGGACATTATGTAATAATTGGGGGCACTGTATATTATAATAATAGAGGACATTATGTAATATAAGGGGCACTGTATATTATAATAAGAGAGGACATTATATAATGATAGGGGGCACTGTATATTATAATAAGAGAGGACATTATGTAATATAAGGGGCACTGTATATTATAATAACAGAGGACATTATGTAATGATAAGGGGGCACTGTATATTTTAATAACAGAGGACATTATGTAATGATAGGGGGCACTGTATATTATAATAACAGAGGACATTATGTAATGATAGGGGGCACTGTATATTATAATAACAGAGGACATTATGTAATATAAAGGGCACTGTATATTATATTAACAGAGGACATTATATAATGATAGGGGGCACTGTATATTATAATAACAGAAGACATTATGTAATATAAGGGGCACTGTATATTATAATAACAGAGGACATTATGTAATGATAGGGGGCACTGTATATTATAATAAGAGAGGACATTATATAATGATAGGGGGCACTGTATATTATAATATCAGAGGACATTATGTTATGATAGGGGGCACTGTATATTATAATAACAGAGGACATTATGTATTGATAGGGGCACTGTATATTATAATAACAGAGGACATTATGTAATATAAGGGGCACTGTATATTATAATAACAGATGACATTATGTAATGATAGGGGGCACTGTATATTATAATAACAGAGGACATTATGTAATAATTGGGGGCACTGTATATTATAATAAGAGAGGACATTATGTTATATTAGGGGCACTGTATATTATAATAAGAGAGGACATTATGTAATGTAAGGGGCACTGTATATTATAATAACAGAGGACATTATGTAATAATTGGGGGCACTGTATATTATAATAAGAGAGGACATTATATAATGATAGGTTGCACTGTATATTATAATAATAGAGGACATTATGTAATATAAGGGGCACTGTATATTATAATAACAGAGGACATTATGTAATGATAGGGGGCACTGTATATTATAATAACAGAGGACATTATGTAATATAAGGGGCACTGTATATTATAATAACAGAGGACATTATGTAATAATAGGGGGCACTGTATATTATAATAACAGAGGACATTATGTAATAATTGGGGGCACTGTATATTATAATAAGAGAGGACATTATATAATGATAGGTTGCACTGTATATTATAATAATAGAGGACATTATGTAATATAAGGGGCACTGTATATTATAATAACAGAGGACATTATGTAATGATAGGGGGCACTGTATATTATAATAATAGAGGACATTATGTAATATAAGGGGCACTGTATATTATAATAACAGAGGACATTATGTAATGATAGGGGGCACTGTATATTATAATAACAGAGGACATTATGTAATATAAGTGGCACTGTATATTATAATAACAGAGGACATTATGTTATATAAGGGGCACTGTATATTATAATAACAGAGGACATTATGTAATGTAAGGGGCACTGTATATTATAATAACAGAGGACATTATGTAATATAAGGGGCACTGTATATTATAATAACAGAGGACATTATGTAATGATAGGGGGCACTGTATATTATAATAAGAGAGGACATTATATAATGATAGGGGGCACTGTATATTATAATATCAGAGGACATTATGTTATGATAGGGGGCACTGTATATTATAATAACAGAGGACATTATGTATTGATAGGGGCACTGTATATTATAATAACAGAGGACATTATGTAATATAAGGGGCACTGTATATTATAATAACAGAGGACATTATGTATTAATAGGGGCACTGTATATTATAATAACAGAGGACATTATGTAATAATTGGGGGCACTGTATATTATAATAAGAGAGGACATTATGTTATATAAGGGGCACTGTATATTATAATAACAGAGGACATTATGTTATATAAGGGGCACTGTATATTATAATAACAGAGGACATTATGTAATGTAAGGGGCACTGTATATTATAATAACAGAGGACATTATGTAATATAAGGGGCACTGTATATTATAATAACAGAGGACATTATGTAATAATAGGGGGCACTGTATATTATAATAACAGAGGACATTATGTAATAATTGGGGGCACTGTATATTATAATAAGAGAGGACATTATATAATGATAGGGGGCACTGTATATTATTATAATAGAGGACATTATGTAATATAAGGGGCACTGTATATTATAATAACAGAGGACTTTATGTAATGATAGGGGGCACTGTATATTATAATAATAGAGGACATTATGTAACATAAGGGGCACTGTATATTATAATAACAGAGGACATTATGTAATGATAGGGGCACTGTATATTATAATAAGAGAGGACATTATATAATGATAGGGGGCACTGTATATTATAATATCAGAGGACATTATGTTATGATAGGGGGCACTGTATATTATAATAACAGAGGACATTATGTAATGATAGGGGGCACTATATATTATAATAACAGAGGATATTATGTAATGATAAGGGGCACTGTATATTATAATAACAGAGGACATTATGTAATATAAGGGGCACTGTATATTATAATAACAGAGGACATTATGTAATGATAGGGTGCACTGTATATTATAATAACAGAGGACATTATGTAATGATAGGGGGCACTGTATATTATAATAACAGAGGACATTATGTAATATAAGTGGCACTGTATATTATAATAACAGAGGACATTATGTAATGTAAGGGGCACTGTATATTATAATAACAGAGGACATTATGTAATATAAGGGGCACTGTATATTATAATAACATAGGACATTATGTAATGATAGGGGGCACTGTATATTATAATAAGAGAGGACATTATATAATGATAGGGGGCACTGTATATTATAATAATAGAGGACATTATGTAATATAAGGGGCACTGTATATTATAATAAGAGAGGACATTATATAATGATAGGGGGCACTGTATATTATAATAACAGAGGACATTATGTAATATAAGGGGCACTGTATATTATAATAACAGAGGACATTATGTAATGATAAGGGGGGCACTGTATATTTTAATAACAGAGGACATTATGTAATGATAGGGGGCACTGTATATTATAATAACAGAGGACATTATGTAATGATAGGGGGCACTGTATATTATAATAACAGAGGACATTATGTAATATAAGTGGCACTGTATATTATAATAACAGAGGACATTATGTAATATAAAGGGCACTGTATATTATATTAACAGAGGACATTATATAATGATAGGGGGCACTGAATATTATAATAACAGAAGACATTATGTAATATAAGGGGCACTGTATATTATAATAAGAGAGGACATTATGTAATGATAGGGGGCACTGTATATTATAATAAGAGAGGACAGTATGTAATATAAGGGGCACTGTATAATATAATAAGAGAGGACATTATGTAATGATAGGGGGCACTGTATATTATAATAACAGAGGACATTATGTAATATAAGGGGCACTGTATATTATAATAACAGAGGACATTATGTAATGTAAGGGGCACTGTATATTATAATAAGAGAGGACATTATATAATTATAGGGGGCACTGTATATTATAATAACAGAGGACATTATGTAATATAAGGGGCACTGTATATTATAATAACAGAGGACATTATGTAATGATAGGGAGCACTGTATATTATAATAACAGAGGACATTATGTATTAATTGGGGGCACTGTATATTATAATAATAGAGGACATTATGTAATATAAGGGGCACTGTATATTATAATAACAGAGGACATTATGTAATGATAGGGGGCACTGTATATTATAATAAGAGAGGACATTATATAATGATAGGGGGCACTGTATATTATAATAACAGAGGACATTATGTAATATAAGGGGCACTGTATATTATAATAACAGAGGACATTATGTAATGATAGGGGGCACTGTATATTATAATAACAGAGGACATTATGTAATATAAGGGGCACTTTATATTATAATAACAGAGGACATTATGTAATATAAGGGGCACTGTATATTATAATAACAGAGGACATTATGTAATGATAGGGGGCACTGTATATTATAATAACAGAGGACATTATGTAATGATTGGGGGCACTGTATATTATAATAAGAGATGACATTATATAATGATAGGGGGCACTGTATATTATAATAATAGAGGACATTATGTAATATAAGGGGCACTGTATATTATAATAACAGAGGACATTATGTAATGATAGGGGACACTGTATATTATATTAATAGAGGACATTATGTAATATAAGGGGCACTGTATATTATAATAACAGAGGACATTATGTAATATAAGTGGCACTGTATATTATAATAACAGAGGACATTATGTAATATAAAGGGCACTGTATATTATATTAACAGAGGACATTATGTAATATAAGGGGCACTTTATATTATAATAACAGAGGACATTATGTAATATAAGGGGCACTGTATATTATAATAACAGAGGACATTATGTAATGATAGGGGGCACTGTATATTATAATAACAGAGGACATTATGTAATGATTGGGGGCACTGTATATTATAATAAGAGAGGACATTATATAATGATAGGGGGCACTGTATATTATAATAATAGAGGACATTATGTAATATAAGGGGCACTGTATATTATAATAACAGAGGACATTATGTAATGATAGGGGGCACTGTATATTATATTAATAGAGGACATTATGTAATATAAGGGGCACTGTATATTATAATAACAGAGGACATTATGTAATGATGGGGGGCACTGTATATTATAATAAGAGAGGACATTATATAATGATAGGGGGCACTGTATATTATAATAACAGAGGACATTATGTAATATAAGGGGCACTGTATATTATAATAACAGAGGACATTATGTAATGATAGGGGGCACTGTATATTATAATAACAGAGGATATTATGTAATGATAGGGGACACTGTATATTATAATAAGAGAGGACATTATGTAATGTTAGGGGACACTGTATATTATAATAACAGAGGACATTATATAATGATAGGGGGCACTGTATATTATAATAACAGAGGACATTATGTAATATAAGGGGCACCCTATATTATAATAACAGAGGACATTATGTAATGATAGGGGGCACTGTATATTATAATAACAGAGGACATTATGTAATATAAGGGGCACTGTATATTATAATAACAGAGGACATTATGTAATATAAGGGGCACTGCATATTATAATAACAGAGGACATTATGTAATATAAGAGGCACTGTATATTATAATAACAGAAGACATTATGTAATATAAGGGGCACTGTATATTATAATAACAGAGAACATTATGTAATATATAGGGCACTGTATATTATAATAACAGAGGACATTATATAATGATAGGGGGCACTGTATATTATAATAATAGAGGACATTATGTAATATAAGGGGCACTGTATATTATAATAACAGAGGACATTATGTAATGATAGGGGGCACTGTATATTATAATAACAGAGGATATTATGTAATGATAGGGGACACTGTATATTATAATAAGAGAGGACATTATATAATGATAGGGGGCACTGTATATTAAAATAACAGAGGACATTATGTAATATAAGGGGCACTGTATATTATAATAACAGAGGACATTATGTAATATAAGGGGCACTGTATATTATAATAACAGAGGACATTATGTAATGATAGGGGGCACTGTAAATTATAATAAGAGAGGACATTATATAATGATAGGGGGCACTGTATATTATAATAACAGAGGACATTATGTAATATAAGGGGCACTGTATATTATAATAACAGAGGACATTATGTAATGATAGGGGGCACTATATTATAATAACAGAGGACATTATGTATTAATTGGGGGCACTGTATATTATAATAATAGAGGACATTATGTAATATAAGGGGCACTGTATATTATAATAACAGAGGACATTATGTAATGATAGAGGGCACTGTATATTATAATATCAGAGGACATCATGTAATATAAGGGGCACTGTATATTATAATAACAGAGGGCATTATGTAATATAAGGGGCACTGTATATTATAATAACAGAGGACATTATGTAATGATAGGGGGCACTGTAAATTATAATAAGAGAGGACATTATATAATGATAGGGGGCACTGTATATTATAATAACAGAGGACATTATGTAATATAAGGGGCACTGTATATTATAATAACAGAGGACATTATGTAATGATAGGGGGCACTGTATATTATAATAACAGAGGACATTATGTAATGATTGGGTGCACTGTATATTATAATAAGAGAGGACATTATATAATAATAGGGGGCACTGCATATTATAATAATAGAGGACATTATGTAATATAAGGGGCACTGTATATTATAATAACAGAGGACATTATGTAATGATAGGGGGCACTGTATATTATAATAACAGAGGATATTATGTAATGATAGGGGGCACTGTATATTATAATAACAGAGGACATAATGTAATGATAGGGGACACTGTATATTATAATAAGAGAGGACATTATATAATGATAGGGGGCACTGTATATTATAATAACAGAGGAAATTATGTAATATAAGGGGCACTGTATATTACAATAACAGAGGACATTATGTAATATAAGGGGCACTGTATATTATAATAACATAGGACATTATGTAATGATAGGGGGTACTGTATATTATAATAACAGAGGACATTATGTAATGATAGGGGGCACTGTATATTATAATAACAGAGGACATTATGTAATATAAGGGGCACTGTATATTATAATAACAGAGGACATTATGTAATGATAGGGGGCACTGTATATTATAATAACAGAGGACATTATGTAATGATAGGGGGCACTGTATATTATAATAACAGAGGACATTATGTAATATAAGGGGCACTGTATATTATAATAACAGAGGACATTATGTAATGATAGGGTGCACTGTATATTATAATAACAGAGGACATTATGTAATGATAGGGGGCACTGTATATTATAATAACAGAGGACATTATGTAATATAAGTGGCACTGTATATTATAATAACAGAGGACATTATGTTATATAAGGGGCACTGTATATTATAATAACAGTGGAAATTATGTAATGTAAGGGGCACTGTATATTATAATAACAGAGGACATTATGTAATATAAGGGGCACTGTATATTATAATAACAGAGGACATTATGTAATAATTGGGGGCACTGTATATTATAATAAGAGAGGACATTATATAATGATAGGAGGCACTGTATATTATAATAATAGAGGACATTATGTAATATAAGGGGCACAGTATATTATAATAACAGAGGACATTATGTAATATAAAGGGCACTGTATATTATAATAACAGAGGACATTATATAATGATAGGGGGCACTGTATATTATAATAACAGAGGACATTATGTAATGATAGGGGGCACTGTATATTATAATAACAGAGGACATTATGTAATATAAGTGGCACTGTATATTATAATAACAGAGGACATTATGTAATATAAAGGGCACTGTATATTATAATAACAGAGGACATTATATAATGATAGGGGGCACTGTATATTATAATAACAGAGGACATTATGTAATATAAAGGGCACTGTATATTATAATAACAGAAGACATTATGTAATATAAGGGGCACTGTATATTATAATAACAGAGGACATTATGTAATATAAAGGGCACTGTATATTATAATAACAGAGGACATTATATAATGATAGGGGGCACTGTATATTATAATATCAGAGGACATTATGTTATGATAGGGGGCACTGTATATTATAATAACAGAGGACATTATGTATTGATAGGGGCACTGTATATTATAATAAGAGAGGACATTATATAATGATAGGGGGCACTGTATATTATAATATCAGAGGACATTATGTAATAATTGGGGGCACTGTATATTATAATAAGAGAGGACAATATATAATGATAGGGGGCACTGTATATTATAATAATAGAGGACATTATGTAATATAAGGGGCACTGTATATTATAATAACAGAGGACACTATGTAATGATAGGGGGCACTGTATATTATAATAAGAGAGGACATTATATAATGATAGGGGGCACTGTATATTATAATATCAGAGGACATTATGTTATGATAGGGGTCACTGTATATTATAATAACAGAGGACATTATGTAATATAAGGGGCACTGTATATTATAATAACAGAGGACATTATGTAATGATAGGGTGCACTGTATATTATAATAACAGAGGACATTATGTAATATAAGGGGCACTTTATATTATAATAACAGAGGACATTATGTAATATAAGGGGCACTGTATATTATAATAACAGAGGACATTATGTAATGATAGGGGGCACTGTATATTATAATAACAGAGGACATTATGTAATGATTGGGGGCACTGTATATTATAATAAGAGAGGACTATATAATGATAGGGGGCACTGTATATTATAATAATAGAGGACATTATGTAATATAAGGGGCACTGTATATTATAGTAACAGAGGACATTATGTAATGATAGGGGGCACTGTATATTATAATAACAGAGGACATTATGTAATGATAGGGTGCACTGTATATTATAATAACAGAGGACATTATGTAATATAAGGGGCACTTTATATTATAATAACAGAGGACATTATGTAATATAAGGGGCACTGTATATTATAATAACAGAGGACATTATGTAATGATAGGGGGCACTGTATATTATAATAACAGAGGACATTATGTAATGATTGGGGGCACTGTATATTATAATAAGAGAGGACATTATATAATGATAGGGGGCACTGTATATTATAATAATAGAGGACATTATGTAATATAAGGGGCACTGTATATTATAGTAACAGAGGACATTATGTAATGATAGGGGGCACTGTATATTATAATAACAGAGGACATTATGTAATGATAGGGTGCACTGTATATTATAATAACAGAGGACATTATGTAATGATAGGGGGCACTGTATATTATAATAACAGAAGACATTATGTAATATAAGGGGCACTGTATATTATAATAACAGAGGACATTATGTAATGATAGGGGGCACTGTATATTATAATAAGAGAGGACATTATATAATGATAGGGGGCACTGTATATTATAATATCAGAGGACATTATGTTATGATAGGGGGCACTGTATATTATAATAACAGAGGACATTATGTATTGATAGGGGCACTGTATATTATAATAACAGAGGACATTATGTAATATAAGGGGCACTGTATATTATAATAACAGATGACATTATGTAATGATAGGGGGCACTGTATATTATAATAACAGAGGACATTATGTAATAATTGGGGGCACTGTATATTATAATAAGAGAGGACATTATGTTATATTAGGGGCACTGTATATTATAATAAGAGAGGACATTATGTTATATAAGGGGCACTGTATATTATAATAACAGAGGACATTATGTAATGTAAGGGGCACTGTATATTATAATAACAGAGGACATTATGTAATATAAGGGGCACTGTATATTATAATAACAGAGGACATTATGTAATAATAGGGGGCACTGTATATTATAATAACAGAGGACATTATGTAATAATTGGGGGCACTGTATATTATAATAAGAGAGGACATTATATAATGATAGGTTGCACTGTATATTATAATAATAGAGGACATTATGTAATATAAGGGGCACTGTATATTATAATAACAGAGGACATTATGTAATGATAGGGGGCACTGTATATTATAATAATAGAGGACATTATGTAATATAAGGGGCACTGTATATTATAATAAGAGAGGACATTATGTAATGATAGGGGGCACTGTATATTATAATAACAGAGGACATTATGTAATATAAGTGGCACTGTATATTATAATAACAGAGGACATTATGTTATATAAGGGGCACTGTATATTATAATAACAGAGGACATTATGTAATGTAAGGGGCACTGTATATTATAATAACAGAGGACATTATGTAATATAAGGGGCACTGTATATTATAATAACAGAGGACATTATGTAATGATAGGGGGCACTGTATATTATAATAAGAGAGGACATTATATAATGATAGGGGGCACTGTATATTATAATATCAGAGGACATTATGTTATGATAGGGGGCACTGTATATTATAATAACAGAGGACATTATGTATTGATAGGGGCACTGTATATTATAATAACAGGACATTATGTAATATAAGGGGCACTGTATATTATAATAACAGAGGACATTATGTATTGATAGGGGCACTGTATATTATAATAACAGAGGACATTATGTAATAATTGGGGGCACTGTATATTATAATAAGAGAGGACATTATGTTATATAAGGGGCACTGTATATTATAATAACAGAGGACATTATGTTATATAAGGGGCACTGTATATTATAATAACAGAGGACATTATGTAATGTAAGGGGCACTGTATATTATAATAACAGAGGACATTATGTAATATAAGGGGCACTGTATATTATAATAACAGAGGACATTATGTAATAATAGGGGGCACTGTATATTATAATAACAGAGGACATTATGTAATAATTGGGGGCACTGTATATTATAATAAGAGAGGACATTATATAATGATAGGGGGCACTGTATATTATAATAATAGAGGACATTATGTAATATAAGGGGCACTGTATATTATAATAACAGAGGACATTATGTAATGATAGGGGGCACTGTATATTATAATAATAGAGGACATTATGTAACATAAGGGGCACTGTATATTATAATAACAGAGGACATTATGTAATGATAGGGGCACTGTATATTATAATAAGAGAGGACATTATATAATGATAGGGGGCACTGTATATTATAATATCAGAGGACATTATGTTATGATAGGGGGCACTGTATATTATAATAACAGAGGACATTATGTAATGATAGGGGGCACTATATATTATAATAACAGAGGATATTATGTAATGATAGGGGGCACTGTATATTATAATAACAGAGGACATTATGTAATATAAGGGGCACTGTATATTATAATAACAGAGGACATTATGTAATGATAGGGTGCACTGTATATTATAATAACAGAGGACATTATGTAATGATAGGGGGCACTGTATATTATAATAACAGAGGACATTATGTAATATAAGTGGCACTGTATATTATAATAACAGAGGACATTATGTAATGTAAGGGGCACTGTATATTATAATAACAGAGGACATTATGTAATATAAGGGGCACTGTATATTATAATAACATAGGACATTATGTAATGATAGGGGGCACTGTATATTATAATAACAGAGGACATTATGTAATAATTGGGGGCACTGTATATTATAATAAGAGAGGACATTATATAATGATAGGGGGCACTGTATATTATAATAATAAAGGACATTATGTAATATAAGGGGCACTGTATATTATAATAAGAGAGGACATTATATAATGATAGGGGGCACTGTATATTATAATAACAGAGGACATTATGTAATATAAGGGGCACTGTATATTATAATAACAGAGGACATTATGTAATGATAAGGGGGGCACTGTATATTTTAATAACAGAGGACATTATGTAATGATAGGGGGCACTGTATATTATAATAACAGAGGACATTATGTAATGATAGGGGGCACTGTATATTATAATAACAGAGGACATTATGTAATATAAGTGGCACTGTATATTATAATAACAGAGGACATTATGTAATATAAGTGGCACTGTATATTATAATAACAGAAGACATTATGTAATATAAGGGGCACTGTATATTATAATAAGAGAGGACATTATGTAATGATAGGGGGCACTGTATATTATAATAAGAGAGGACAGTATGTAATATAAGGGGCACTGTATAATATAATAAGAGAGGACATTATGTAATGATAGGGGGCACTGTATATTATAATAACAGAGGACATTATGTAATATAAGGGGCACTGTATATTATAATAACAGAGGACATTATGTAATGTAAGGGGCACTGTATATTATAATAAGAGAGGACATTATATAATTATAGGGGGCACTGTATATTATAATAACAGAGGACATTATGTAATATAAGGGGCACTGTATATTATAATAACAGAGGACATTATGTAATGATAGGGAGCACTGTATATTATAATAACAGAGGACATTATGTATTAATTGGGGGCACTGTATATTATAATAATAGAGGACATTATGTAATATAAGGGGCACTGTATATTATAATAACAGAGGACATTATGTAATGATAGGGGGCACTGTATATTATAATAAGAGAGGACATTATATAATGATAGGGGGCACTGTATATTATAATAACAGAGGACATTATGTAATATAAGGGGCACTGTATATTATAATAACAGAGGACATTATGTAATGATAGGGGGCACTGTATATTATAATAACAGAGGACATTATGTAATATAAGGGGCACTTTATATTATAATAACAGAGGACATTATGTAATATAAGGGGCACTGTATATTATAATAACAGAGGACATTATGTAATGATAGGGGGCACTGTATATTATAATAACAGAGGACATTATGTAATGATTGGGGGCACTGTATATTATAATAAGAGAGGACATTATATAATGATAGGGGGCACTGTATATTATAATAATAGAGGACATTATGTAATATAAGGGGCACTGTATATTATAATAACAGAGGACATTATGTAATATAAGTGGCACTGTATATTATAATAACAGAGGACATTATGTAATATAAAGGGCACTGTATATTATATTAACAGAGGACATTATGTAATATAAGGGGCACTTTATATTATAATAACAGAGGACATTATGTAATATAAGGGGCACTGTATATTATAATAACAGAGGACATTATGTAATGATAGGGGGCACTGTATATTATAATAACAGAGGACATTATGTAATGATTGGGGGCACTGTATATTATAATAAGAGAGGACATTATATAATGATAGGGGGCACTGTATATTATAATAATAGAGGACATTATGTAATATAAGGGGCACTGTATATTATAATAACAGAGGACATTATGTAATGATAGGGGGCACTGTATATTATATTAATAGAGGACATTATGTAATATAAGGGGCACTGTATATTATAATAACAGAGGACATTATGTAATGATGGGGGGCACTGTATATTATAATAAGAGAGGACATTATATAATGATAGGGGGCACTGTATATTATAATAACAGAGGACATTATGTAATATAAGGGGCACTGTATATTATAATAACAGAGGACATTATGTAATGATAGGGGGCACTGTATATTATAATAACAGAGGATATTATGTAATGATAGGGGACACTGTATATTATAATAAGAGAGGACATTATGTAATGTTAGGGGACACTGTATATTATAATAACAGAGGACATTATATAATGATAGGGGGCACTGTATATTATAATAACAGAGGACATTATGTAATATAAGGGGCACTGTATATTATAATAACAGAGGACATTATGTAATATAAGGGGCACTGCATATTATAATAACAGAGGACATTATGTAATATAAGAGGCACTGTATATTATAATAACAGAAGACATTATGTAATATAAGGGGCACTGTATATTATAATAACAGAGAACATTATGTAATATATAGGGCACTGTATATTATAATAACAGAGGACATTATGTAATGATTGGGGGCACTGTATATTATAATAAGAGAGGACATTATATAATGATAGGGGGCACTGTATATTATAATAATAGAGGACATTATGTAATATAAGGGGCACTGTATATTATAGTAACAGAGGACATTATGTAATGATAGGGGGCACTGTATATTATAATAACAGAGGACATTATGTAATGATAGGGTGCACTGTATATTATAATAACAGAGGACATTATGTAATATAAGGGGCACTTTATATTATAATAACAGAGGACATTATGTAATATAAGGGGCACTGTATATTATAATAACAGAGGACATTATGTAATGATAGGGGGCACTGTATATTATAATAACAGAGGACATTATGTAATGATTGGGGGCACTGTATATTATAATAAGAGAGGACATTATATAATGATAGGGGGCACTGTATATTATAATAATAGAGGACATTATGTAATATAAGGGGCACTGTATATTATAGTAACAGAGGACATTATGTAATGATAGGGGGCACTGTATATTATAATAACAGAGGACATTATGTAATGATAGGGTGCACTGTATATTATAATAACAGAGGACATTATGTAATGATAGGGGGCACTGTATATTATAATAACAGAGGACATTATGTAATGATAGGGTGCACTGTATATTATAATAACAGAGGACATTATGTAATAATTGGGGGCACTGTATATTATAATAATAGAGGACATTATGTAATATAAGGGGCACTGTATATTATAATAAGAGAGGACATTATATAATGATAGGGGGCACTGTATATTATAATAAGAGAGGACATTATGTAATATAAGGGGCACTGTATATTATAATAACAGAGGACATTATGTAATGATAAGGGGGCACTGTATATTTTAATAACAGAGGACATTATGTAATGATAGGGGGCACTGTATATTATAATAACAGAGGACATTATGTAATGATAGGGGGCACTGTATATTATAATAACAGAGGACATTATGTAATATAAAGGGCACTGTATATTATATTAACAGAGGACATTATATAATGATAGGGGGCACTGTATATTATAATAACAGAAGACATTATGTAATATAAGGGGCACTGTATATTATAATAACAGAGGACATTATGTAATGATAGGGGGCACTGTATATTATAATAAGAGAGGACATTATATAATGATAGGGGGCACTGTATATTATAATATCAGAGGACATTATGTTATGATAGGGGGCACTGTATATTATAATAACAGAGGACATTATGTATTGATAGGGGCACTGTATATTATAATAACAGAGGACATTATGTAATATAAGGGGCACTGTATATTATAATAACAGATGACATTATGTAATGATAGGGGGCACTGTATATTATAATAACAGAGGACATTATGTAATAATTGGGGGCACTGTATATTATAATAAGAGAGGACATTATGTTATATTAGGGGCACTGTATATTATAATAAGAGAGGACATTATGTTATATAAGGGGCACTGTATATTATAATAACAGAGGACATTATGTAATGTAAGGGGCACTGTATATTATAATAACAGAGGACATTATGTAATATAAGGGGCACTGTATATTATAATAACAGAGGACATTATGTAATAATAGGGGGCACTGTATATTATAATAACAGAGGACATTATGTAATAATTGGGGGCACTGTATATTATAATAAGAGAGGACATTATATAATGATAGGTTGCACTGTATATTATAATAATAGAGGACATTATGTAATATAAGGGGCACTGTATATTATAATAACAGAGGACATTATGTAATGATAGGGGGCACTGTATATTATAATAATAGAGGACATTATGTAATATAAGGGGCACTGTATATTATAATAAGAGAGGACATTATGTAATGATAGGGGGCACTGTATATTATAATAACAGAGGACATTATGTAATATAAGTGGCACTGTATATTATAATAACAGAGGACATTATGTTATATAAGGGGCACTGTATATTATAATAACAGAGGACATTATGTAATGTAAGGGGCACTGTATATTATAATAACAGAGGACATTATGTAATATAAGGGGCACTGTATATTATAATAACAGAGGACATTATG
The DNA here is from genome assembly GCF_031893055.1 of Leptodactylus fuscus. NCBI lineage: Eukaryota > Metazoa > Chordata > Amphibia > Anura > Leptodactylidae > Leptodactylus > Leptodactylus fuscus. Next base: position 25,789 of record NW_027440411.1, read on the forward strand.
TAATGATAGGGGGCACTGTATATTATAATAAGAGAGGACATTATATAATGATAGGGGGCACTGTATATTATAATATCAGAGGACATTATGTTATGATAGGGGGCACTGTATATTATAATAACAGAGGACATTATGTATTGATAGGGGCACTGTATATTATAATAACAGAGGACATTATGTAATATAAGGGGCACTGTATATTATAATAACAGAGGACATTATGTATTGATAGGGGCACTGTATATTATAATAACAGAGGACATTATGTAATAATTGGGGGCACTGTATATTATAATAAGAGAGGACATTATGTTATATAAGGGGCACTGTATATTATAATAACAGAGGACATTATGTTATATAAGGGGCACTGTATATTATAATAACAGAGGACATTATGTAATGTAAGGGGCACTGTATATTATAATAACAGAGGACATTATGTAATATAAGGGGCACTGTATATTATAATAACAGAGGACATTATGTAATAATAGGGGGCACTGTATATTATAATAACAGAGGACATTATGTAATAATTGGGGGCACTGTATATTATAATAAGAGAGGACATTATATAATGATAGGGGGCACTGTATATTATAATAATAGAGGACATTATGTAATATAAGGGGCACTGTATATTATAATAACAGAGGACATTATGTAATGATAGGGGGCACTGTATATTATAATAATAGAGGACATTATGTAACATAAGGGGCACTGTATATTATAATAACAGAGGACATTATGTAATGATAGGGGCACTGTATATTATAATAAGAGAGGACATTATATAATGATAGGGGGCACTGTATATTATAATATCAGAGGACATTATGTTATGATAGGGGGCACTGTATATTATAATAACAGAGGACATTATGTAATGATAGGGGGCACTATATATTATAATAACAGAGGATATTATGTAATGATAGGGGGCACTGTATATTATAATAACAGAGGACATTATGTAATATAAGGGGCACTGTATATTATAATAACAGAGGACATTATGTAATGATAGGGTGCACTGTATATTATAATAACAGAGGACATTATGTAATGATAGGGGGCACTGTATATTATAATAACAGAGGACATTATGTAATATAAGTGGCACTGTATATTATAATAACAGAGGACATTATGTAATGTAAGGGGCACTGTATATTATAATAACAGAGGACATTATGTAATATAAGGGGCACTGTATATTATAATAACATAGGACATTATGTAATGATAGGGGCACTGTATATTATAATAACAGAGGACATTATGTAATATAAGGGGCACTGTATATTATAATAACAGAGGACATTATGTATTGATAGGGGCACTGTATATTATAATAACAGAGGACATTATGTAATAATTGGGGGCACTGTATATTATAATAAGAGAGGACATTATGTTATATAAGGGGCACTGTATATTATAATAACAGAGGACATTATGTTATATAAGGGGCACTGTATATTATAATAACAGAGGACATTATGTAATGTAAGGGGCACTGTATATTATAATAACAGAGGACATTATGTAATATAAGGGGCACTGTATATTATAATAACAGAGGACATTATGTAATAATAGGGGGCACTGTATATTATAATAACAGAGGACATTATGTAATAATTGGGGGCACTGTATATTATAATAAGAGAGGACATTATATAATGATAGGGGGCACTGTATATTATAATAATAGAGGACATTATGTAATATAAGGGGCACTGTATATTATAATAACAGAGGACATTATGTAATGATAGGGGGCACTGTATATTATAATAATAGAGGACATTATGTAACATAAGGGGCACTGTATATTATAATAACAGAGGACATTATGTAATGATAGGGGCACTGTATATTATAATAAGAGAGGACATTATATAATGATAGGGGGCACTGTATATTATAATATCAGAGGACATTATGTTATGATAGGGGGCACTGTATATTATAATAACAGAGGACATTATGTAATGATAGGGTGCACTGTATATTATAATAACAGAGGACATTATGTAATGATTGGGTGCACTGTATATTATAATAAGAGAGGACATTATATAATAATAGGGGACACTGCATATTATAATAATAGAGGACATTATGTAATATAAGGGGCACTGTATATTATAATAACAGAGGACATTATGTAATGATAGGGGGCACTGTATATTATAATAACAGAGGATATTATGTAATGATAGGGGGCACTGTATATTATAATAACAGAGGACATAATGTAATGATAGGGGACACTGTATATTATAATAAGAGAGGACATTATATAATGATAGGGGGCACTGTATATTATAATAACAGAGGAAATTATGTAATATAAGGGGCACTGTATATTACAATAACAGAGGACATTATGTAATATAAGGGGCACTGTATATTATAATAACATAGGACATTATGTAATGATAGGGGGTACTGTATATTATAATAACAGAGGACATTATGTAATGATAGGGGGCACTGTATATTATAATAACAGAGGACATTATGTAATATAAGGGGCACTGTATATTATAATAACAGAGGACATTATGTAATGATAGGGGGCACTGTATATTATAATAACAGAGGACATTATGTAATGATAGGGGGCACTGTATATTATAATAACAGAGGACATTATGTAATATAAGGGGCACTGTATATTATAATAACAGAGGACATTATGTAATGATAGGGTGCACTGTATATTATAATAACAGAGGACATTATGTAATGATAGGGGGCACTGTATATTATAATAACAGAGGACATTATGTAATATAAGTGGCACTGTATATTATAATAACAGAGGACATTATGTTATATAAGGGGTACTGTATATTATAATAACAGTGGAAATTATGTAATGTAAGGGGCACTGTATATTATAATAACAGAGGACATTATGTAATATAAGGGGCACTGTATATTATAATAACAGAGGACATTATGTAATGATAGGGGGCACTGTATATTATAATAACAGAGGACATTATGTAATAATTGGGGGCACTGTATATTATAATAAGAGAGGACATTATATAATGATAGGAGGCACTGTATATTATAATAATAGAGGACATTATGTAATATAAGGGGCACAGTATATTATAATAACAGAGGACATTATGTAATATAAAGGGCACTGTATATTATAATAACAGAGGACATTATATAATGATAGGGGGCACTGTATATTATAATAACAGAGGACATTATGTAATGATAGGGGGCACTGTATATTATAATAACAGAGGACATTATGTAATATAAGTGGCACTGTATATTATAATAACAGAGGACATTATGTAATATAAAGGGCACTGTATATTATAATAACAGAGGACATTATATAATGATAGGGGGCACTGTAGATTATAATAACAGAGGACATTATGTAATATAAAGGGCACTGTATATTATAATAACAGAAGACATTATGTAATATAAGGGGCACTGTATATTATAATAACAGAGGACATTATGTAATATAAAGGGCACTGTATATTATAATAACAGAGGACATTATATAATGATAGGGGGCACTGTATATTATAATATCAGAGGACATTATGTTATGATAGGGGGCACTGTATATTATAATAACAGAGGACATTATGTATTGATAGGGGCACTGTATATTATAATAAGAGAGGACATTATATAATGATAGGGGGCACTGTATATTATAATATCAGAGGACATTATGTAATAATTGGGGGCACTGTATATTATAATAAGAGAGGACTATATATAATGATAGGGGGCACTGTATATTATAATAATAGAGGACATTATGTAATATAAGGGGCACTGTATATTATAATAACAGAGGACACTATGTAATGATAGGGGGCACTGTATATTATAATAAGAGAGGACATTATATAATGATAGGGGGCACTGTATATTATAATATCAGAGGACATTATGTTATGATAGGGGTCACTGTATATTATAATAACAGAGGACATTATGTAATATAAGGGGCACTGTATATTATAATAACAGAGGACATTATGTAATGATAGGGTGCACTGTATATTATAATAACAGAGGACATTATGTAATATAAGGGGCACTTTATATTATAATAACAGAGGACATTATGTAATATAAGGGGCACTGTATATTATAATAACAGAGGACATTATGTAATGATAGGGGGCACTGTATATTATAATAACAGAGGACATTATGTAATGATTGGGGGCACTGTATATTATAATAAGAGAGGACATTATATAATGATAGGGGGCACTGTATATTATAATAATAGAGGACATTATGTAATATAAGGGGCACTGTATATTATAGTAACAGAGGACATTATGTAATGATAGGGGGCACTGTATATTATAATAACAGAGGACATTATGTAATGATTAGGTGCACTGTATATTATAATAACAGAGGACATTATGTAATATAAGGGGCACTTTATATTATAATAACAGAGGACATTATGTAATATAAGGGGCACTGTATATTATAATAACAGAGGACATTATGTAATGATAGGGGGCACTGTATATTATAATAACAGAGGACATTATGTAATGATTGGGGGCACTGTATATTATAATAAGAGAGGACATTATATAATGATAGGGGGCACTGTATATTATAATAATAGAGGACATTATGTAATATAAGGGGCACTGTATATTATAGTAACAGAGGACATTATGTAATGATAGGGGGCACTGTATATTATAATAACAGAGGACATTATGTAATGATAGGGTGCACTGTATATTATAATAACAGAGGACATTATGTAATGATAGGGGGCACTGTATATTATAATAACAGAAGACATTATGTAATATAAGGGGCACTGTATATTATAATAACAGAGGACATTATGTAATGATAGGGGGCACTGTATATTATAATAAGAGAGGACATTATATAATGATAGGGGGCACTGTATATTATAATATCAGAGGACATTATGTTATGATAGGGGGCACTGTATATTATAATAACAGAGGACATTATGTATTGATAGGGGCACTGTATATTATAATAACAGAGGACATTATGTAATATAAGGGGCACTGTATATTATAATAACAGATGACATTATGTAATGATAGGGGGCACTGTATATTATAATAACAGAGGACATTATGTAATAATTGGGGGCACTGTATATTATAATAAGAGAGGACATTATGTTATATTAGGGGCACTGTATATTATAATAAGAGAGGACATTATGTTATATAAGGGGCACTGTATATTATAATAACAGAGGACATTATGTAATGTAAGGGGCACTGTATATTATAATAACAGAGGACATTATGTAATATAAGGGGCACTGTATATTATAATAACAGAGGACATTATGTAATAATAGGGGGCACTGTATATTATAATAACAGAGGACATTATGTAATAATTGGGGGCACTGTATATTATAATAAGAGAGGACATTATATAATGATAGGTTGCACTGTATATTATAATAATAGAGGACATTATGTAATATAAGGGGCACTGTATATTATAATAACAGAGGACATTATGTAATGATAGGGGGCACTGTATATTATAATAATAGAGGACATTATGTAATATAAGGGGCACTGTATATTATAATAAGAGAGGACATTATGTAATGATAGGGGGCACTGTATATTATAATAACAGAGGACATTATGTAATATAAGTGGCACTGTATATTATAATAACAGAGGACATTATGTTATATAAGGGGCACTGTATATTATAATAACAGAGGACATTATGTAATGTAAGGGGCACTGTATATTATAATAACAGAGGACATTATGTAATATAAGGGGCACTGTATATTATAATAACAGAGGACATTATGTAATGATAGGGGGCACTGTATATTATAATAAGAGAGGACATTATATAATGATAGGGGGCACTGTATATTATAATATCAGAGGACATTATGTTATGATAGGGGGCACTGTATATTATAATAACAGAGGACATTATGTATTGATAGGGGCACTGTATATTATAATAACAGAGGACATTATGTAATATAAGGGGCACTGTATATTATAATAACAGAGGACATTATGTAATAATTGGGGGCACTGTATATTATAATAAGAGAGGACATTATGTTATATAAGGGGCACTGTATATTATAATAACAGAGGACATTATGTTATATAAGGGGCACTGTATATTATAATAACAGAGGACATTATGTAATGTAAGGGGCACTGTATATTATAATAACAGAGGACATTATGTAATATAAGGGGCACTGTATATTATAATAACAGAGGACATTATGTAATAATAGGGGGCACTGTATATTATAATAACAGAGGGCATTATGTAATAATTGGGGGCACTGTATATTATAATAAGAGAGGACATTATATAATGATAGGGGGCACTGTATATTATAATAATAGAGGACATTATGTAATATAAGGGGCACTGTATATTATAATAACAGAGGACATTATGTAATGATAGGGGGCACTGTATATTATAATAATAGAGGACATTATGTAACATAAGGGGCACTGTATATTATAATAACAGAGGACATTATGTAATGATAGGGTGCACTGTATATTATAATAACAGAGGACATTATGTAATGATAGGGGGCACTGTATATTATAATAACAGAGGACATTATGTAATATAAGTGGCACTGTATATTATAATAACAGAGGACATTATGTAATGTAAGGGGCACTGTATATTATAATAACAGAGGACATTATGTAATATAAGGGGCACTGTATATTATAATAACATAGGACATTATGTAATGATAGGGGGCACTGTATATTATAATAACAGAGGACATTATGTAATAATTGGGGGCACTGTATATTATAATAAGAGAGGACATTATATAATGATAGGGGGCACTGTATATTATAATAATAGAGGACATTATGTAATATAAGGGGCACTGTATATTATAATAAGAGAGGACATTATATAATGATAGGGGGCACTGTATATTATAATAACAGAGGACATTATGTAATATAAGGGGCACTGTATATTATAATAACAGAGGACATTATGTAATGATAAGGGGGGCACTGTATATTTTAATAACAGAGGACATTATGTAATGATAGGGGGCACTGTATATTATAATAACAGAGGACATTATGTAATATAAGTGGCACTGTATATTATAATAACAGAGGACATTATGTAATATAAGTGGCACTGTATATTATAATAACAGAAGACATTATGTAATATAAGGGGCACTGTATATTATAATAAGAGAGGACATTATGTAATGATAGGGGGCACTGTATATTATAATAAGAGAGGACAGTATGTAATATAAGGGGCACTGTATAATATAATAAGAGAGGACATTATGTAATGATAGGGGGCACTGTATATTATAATAACAGAGGACATTATGTAATATAAGGGGCACTGTATATTATAATAACAGAGGACATTATGTAATGTAAGGGGCACTGTATATTATAATAAGAGAGGACATTATATAATTATAGGGGGCACTGTATATTATAATAACAGAGGACATTATGTAATATAAGGGGCACTGTATATTATAATAACAGAGGACATTATGTAATGATAGGGAGCACTGTATATTATAATAACAGAGGACATTATGTATTAATTGGGGGCACTGTATATTATAATAATAGAGGACATTATGTAATATAAGGGGCACTGTATATTATAATAACAGAGGACATTATGTAATGATAGGGGGCACTGTATATTATAATAAGAGAGGACATTATATAATGATAGGGGGCACTGTATATTATAATAACAGAGGACATTATGTAATATAAGGGGCACTGTATATTATAATAACAGAGGACATTATGTAATGATAGGGGGCACTGTATATTATAATAACAGAGGACATTATGTAATATAAGTGGCACTGTATATTATAATAACAGAGGACATTATGTAATGTAAGGGGCACTGTATATTATAATAACAGAGGACATTATGTAATATAAGGGGCACTGTATATTATAATAACATAGGACATTATGTAATGATAGGGGGCACTGTATATTATAATAACAGAGGACATTATGTAATAATTGGGGGCACTGTATATTATAATAAGAGAGGACATTATATAATGATAGGGGGCACTGTATATTATAATAATAGAGGACATTATGTAATATAAGGGGCACTGTATATTATAATAAGAGAGGACATTATATAATGATAGGGGGCACTGTATATTATAATAACAGAGGACATTATGTAATATAAGGGGCACTGTATATTATAATAACAGAGGACATTATGTAATGATAAGGGGGGCACTGTATATTTTAATAACAGAGGACATTATGTAATGATAGGGGGCACTGTATATTATAATAACAGAGGACATTATGTAATATAAGTGGCACTGTATATTTTAATAACAGAGGACATTATGTAATGATAGGGGGCACTGTATATTATAATAACAGAGGACATTATGTAATATAAGTGGCACTGTATATTATAATAACAGAGGACATTATGTAATATAAGTGGCACTGTATATTATAATAACAGAAGACATTATGTAATATAAGGGGCACTGTATATTATAATAAGAGAGGACATTATGTAATGATAGGGGGCACTGTATATTATAATAAGAGAGGACAGTATGTAATATAAGGGGCACTGTATAATATAATAAGAGAGGACATTATGTAATGATAGGGGGCACTGTATATTATAATAAGAGAGGACATTATATAATTATAGGGGGCACTGTATATTATAATAACAGAGGACATTATGTAATATAAGGGGCACTGTATATTATAATAACAGAGGACATTATGTAATGATAGGGAGCACTGTATATTATAATAACAGAGGACATTATGTATTAATTGGGGGCACTGTATATTATAATAATAGAGGACATTATGTAATATAAGGGGCACTGTATATTATAATAACAGAGGACATTATGTAATGATAGGGGGCACTGTATATTATAATAAGAGAGGACATTATATAATGATAGGGGGCACTGTATATTATAATAACAGAGGACATTATGTAATATAAGGGGCACTGTATATTATAATAACAGAGGACATTATGTAATGATAGGGGGCACTGTATATTATAATAACAGAGGACATTATGTAATATAAGGGGCACTTTATATTATAATAACAGAGGACATTATGTAATATAAGGGGCACTGTATATTATAATAACAGAGGACATTATGTAATGATAGGGGGCACTGTATATTATAATAACAGAGGACATTATGTAATGATTGGGGGCACTGTATATTATAATAAGAGAGGACATTATATAATGATAGGGGGCACTGTATATTATAATAATAGAGGACATTATGTAATATAAGGGGCACTGTATATTATAATAACAGAGGACATTATGTAATATAAGTGGCACTGTATATTATAATAACAGAGGACATTATGTAATATAAAGGGCACTGTATATTATATTAACAGAGGACATTATGTAATATAAGGGGCACTTTATATTATAATAACAGAGGACATTATGTAATATAAGGGGCACTGTATATTATAATAACAGAGGACATTATGTAATGATAGGGGGCACTGTATATTATAATAACAGAGGACATTATGTAATGATTGGGGGCACTGTATATTATAATAAGAGAGGACATTATATAATGATAGGGGGCACTGTATATTATAATAATAGAGGACATTATGTAATATAAGGGGCACTGTATATTATAATAACAGAGGACATTATGTAATGATAGGGGGCACTGTATATTATATTAATAGAGGACATTATGTAATATAAGGGGCACTGTATATTATAATAACAGAGGACATTATGTAATGATGGGGGGCACTGTATATTATAATAAGAGAGGACATTATATAATGATAGGGGGCACTGTATATTATAATAACAGAGGACATTATGTAATATAAGGGGCACTGTATATTATAATAACAGAGGACATTATGTAATGATAGGGGGCACTGTATATTATAATAACAGAGGATATTATGTAATGATAGGGGACACTGTATATTATAATAAGAGAGGACATTATGTAATGTTAGGGGACACTGTATATTATAATAACAGAGGACATTATATAATGATAGGGGGCACTGTATATTATAATAACAGAGGACATTATGTAATATAAGGGGCACTGTATATTATAATAACAGAGGACATTATGTAATATAAGGGGCACTGCATATTATAATAACAGAGGACATTATGTAATATAAGAGGCACTGTATATTATAATAACAGAAGACATTATGTAATATAAGGGGCACTGTATATTATAATAACAGAGAACATTATGTAATATATAGGGCACTGTATATTATAATAACAGAGGACATTATGTAATGATTGGGGGCACTGTATATTATAATAAGAGAGGACATTATATAATGATAGGGGGCACTGTATATTATAATAATAGAGGACATTATGTAATATAAGGGGCACTGTATATTATAGTAACAGAGGACATTATGTAATGATAGGGGGCACTGTATATTATAATAACAGAGGACATTATGTAATGATAGGGTGCACTGTATATTATAATAACAGAGGACATTATGTAATATAAGGGGCACTGTATATTATAATAACAGAGGACATTATGTAATGATAGGGGGCACTGTATATTATAATAACAGAGGACATTATGTAATGATTGGGGGCACTGTATATTATAATAAGAGAGGACATTATATAATGATAGGGGGCACTGTATATTATAATAATAGAGGACATTATGTAATATAAGGGGCACTGTATATTATAGTAACAGAGGACATTATGTAATGATAGGGGGCACTGTATATTATAATAACAGAGGACATTATGTAATGATAGGGTGCACTGTATATTATAATAACAGAGGACATTATGTAATGATAGGGGGCACTGTATATTATAATAACAGAGGACATTATGTAATGATAGGGTGCACTGTATATTATAATAACAGAGGACATTATGTAATAATTGGGGGCACTGTATATTATAATAATAGAGGACATTATGTAATATAAGGGGCACTGTATATTATAATAAGAGAGGACATTATATAATGATAGGGGGCACTGTATATTATAATAAGAGAGGACATTATGTAATATAAGGGGCACTGTATATTATAATAACAGAGGACATTATGTAATGATAAGGGGGCACTGTATATTTTAATAACAGAGGACATTATGTAATGATAGGGGGCACTGTATATTATAATAACAGAGGACATTATGTAATGATAGGGGGCACTGTATATTATAATAACAGAGGACATTATGTAATACAAGTGGCACTGTATATTATAATAACAGAGGACATTATGTAATATAAAGGGCACTGTATATTATATTAACAGAGGACATTATATAATGATAGGGGGCACTGTATATTATAATAACAGAAGACATTATGTAATATAAGGGGCACTGTATATTATAATAACAGAGGACATTATGTAATGATAGGGGGCACTGTATATTATAATAAGAGAGGACATTATATAATGATAGGGGGCACTGTATATTATAATATCAGAGGACATTATGTTATGATAGGGGGCACTGTATATTATAATAACAGAGGACATTATGTATTGATAGGGGCACTGTATATTATAATAACAGAGGACATTATGTAATATAAGGGGCACTGTATATTATAATAACAGATGACATTATGTAATGATAGGGGGCACTGTATATTATAATAACAGAGGACATTATGTAATAATTGGGGGCACTGTATATTATAATAAGAGAGGACATTATGTTATATTAGGGGCACTGTATATTATAATAAGAGAGGACATTATGTTATATAAGGGGCACTGTATATTATAATAACAGAGGACATTATGTAATGTAAGGGGCACTGTATATTATAATAACAGAGGACATTATGTAATATAAGGGGCACTGTATATTATAATAACAGAGGACATTATGTAATAATAGGGGGCACTGTATATTATAATAACAGAGGACATTATGTAATAATTGGGGGCACTGTATATTATAATAAGAGAGGACATTATATAATGATAGGTTGCACTGTATATTATAATAATAGAGGACATTATGTAATATAAGGGGCACTGTATATTATAATAACAGAGGACATTATGTAATGATAGGGGGCACTGTATATTATAATAATAGAGGACATTATGTAATATAAGGGGCACTGTATATTATAATAAGAGAGGACATTATGTAATGATAGGGGGCACTGTATATTATAATAACAGAGGACATTATGTAATATAAGTGGCACTGTATATTATAATAACAGAGGACATTATGTTATATAAGGGGCACTGTATATTATAATAACAGAGGACATTATGTAATGTAAGGGGCACTGTATATTATAATAACAGAGGACATTATGTAATATAAGGGGCACTGTATATTATAATAACAGAGGACATTATGTAATGATAGGGGGCACTGTATATTATAATAAGAGAGGACATTATATAATGATAGGGGGCACTGTATATTATAATATCAGAGGACATTATGTTATGATAGGGGGCACTGTATATTATAATAACAGAGGACATTATGTATTGATAGGGGCACTGTATATTATAATAACAGAGGACATTATGTAATATAAGGGGCACTGTATATTATAATAACAGAGGACATTATGTATTGATAGGGGCACTGTATATTATAATAACAGAGGACATTATGTAATAATTGGGGGCACTGTATATTATAATAAGAGAGGACATTATGTTATATAAGGGGCACTGTATATTATAATAACAGAGGACATTATGTTATATAAGGGGCACTGTATATTATAATAACAGAGGACATTATGTAATGTAAGGGGCACTGTATATTATAATAACAGAGGACATTATGTAATATAAGGGGCACTGTATATTATAATAACAGAGGACATTATGTAATAATAGGGGGCACTGTATATTATAATAACAGAGGACATTATGTAATAATTGGGGGCACTGTATATTATAATAAGAGAGGACATTATATAATGATAGGGGGCACTGTATATTATAATAATAGAGGACATTATGTAATATAAGGGGCACTGTATATTATAATAACAGAGGACATTATGTAATGATAGGGGGCACTGTATATTATAATAATAGAGGACATTATGTAACATAAGGGGCACTGTATATTATAATAACAGAGGACATTATGTAATGATAGGGGCACTGTATATTATAATAAGAGAGGACATTATATAATGATAGGGGGCACTGTATATTATAATATCAGAGGACATTATGTTATGATAGGGGGCACTGTATATTATAATAACAGAGGACATTATGTAATGATAGGGGGCACTATATATTATAATAACAGAGGATATTATGTAATGATAGGGGGCACTGTATATTATAATAACAGAGGACATTATGTAATATAAGGGGCACTGTATATTATAATAACAGAGGACATTATGTAATGATAGGGTGCACTGTATATTATAATAACAGAGGACATTATGTAATGATAGGGGGCACTGTATATTATAATAACAGAGGACATTATGTAATATAAGTGGCACTGTATATTATAATAACAGAGGACATTATGTAATGTAAGGGGCACTGTATATTATAATAACAGAGGACATTATGTAATATAAGGGGCACTGTATATTATAATAACATAGGACATTATGTAATGATAGGGGCACTGTATATTATAATAACAGAGGACATTATGTAATATAAGGGGCACTGTATATTATAATAACAGAGGACATTATGTATTGATAGGGGCACTGTATATTATAATAACAGAGGACATTATGTAATAATTGGGGGCACTGTATATTATAATAAGAGAGGACATTATGTTATATAAGGGGCACTGTATATTATAATAAGAGAGGACATTATGTTATATAAGGGGCACTGTATATTATAATAACAGAGGACATTATGTAATGTAAGGGGCACTGTATATTATAATAACAGAGGACATTATGTAATATAAGGGGCACTGTATATTATAATAACAGAGGACATTATGTAATAATAGGGGGCACTGTATATTATAATAACAGAGGACATTATGTAATAATTGGGGGCACTGTATATTATAATAAGAGAGGACATTATATAATGATAGGGGGCACTGTATATTATAATAACAGAGGACATTATGTAATGATAGGGGGCACTGTATATTATAATAATAGAGGACATTATGTAACATAAGGGGCACTGTATATTATAATAACAGAGGACATTATGTAATATAAGGGGCACTGTATATTATAATAACAGAGGACATTATGTAATATAAGGGGCACTGTATATTATAATAACAGAGGACATTATGTAATGATAGGGGGCACTGTATATTATAATAATAGAGGACATTATGTAACATAAGGGGCACTGTATATTATAATAACAGAGGACATTATGTAATGATAGGGGCACTGTATATTATAATAAGAGAGGACATTATATAATGATAGGGGGCACTGTATATTATAATATCAGAGGACATTATGTTATGATAGGGGGCACTGTATATTATAATAACAGAGGACATTATGTAATGATAGGGGGCACTATATATTATAATAACAGAGGATATTATGTAATGATAGGGGGCACTGTATATTATAATAACAGAGGACATTATGTAATATAAGGGGCACTGTATATTATAATAACAGAGGACATTATGTAATGATAGGGTGCACTGTATATTATAATAACAGAGGACATTATGTAATGATAGGGGGCACTGTATATTATAATAACAGAGGACATTATGTAATATAAGTGGCACTGTATATTATAATAACAGAGGACATTATGTAATGTAAGGGGCACTGTATATTATAATAACAGAGGACATTATGTAATATAAGGGGCACTGTATATTATAATAACATAGGACATTATGTAATGATAGGGGGCACTGTATATTATAATAACAGAGGACATTATGTAATAATTGGGGGCACTGTATATTATAATAAGAGAGGACATTATATAATGATAGGGGGCACTGTATATTATAATAATAGAGGACATTATGTAATATAAGGGGCACTGTATATTATAATAAGAGAGGACATTATATAATGATAGGGGGCACTGTATATTATAATAACAGAGGACATTATGTAATATAAGGGGCACTGTATATTATAATAACAGAGGACATTATGTAATGATAAGGGGGGCACTGTATATTTTAATAACAGAGGACATTATGTAATGATAGGGGGCACTGTATATTATAATAACAGAGGACATTATGTAATGATAGGGGGCACTGTATATTATAATAACAGAGGACATTATGTAATATAAGTGGCACTGTATATTATAATAACAGAGGACATTATGTAATATAAGTGGCACTGTATATTATAATAACAGAAGACATTATGTAATATAAGGGGCACTGTATATTATAATAAGAGAGGACATTATGTAATGATAGGGGGCACTGTATATTATAATAAGAGAGGACAGTATGTAATATAAGGGGCACTGTATAATATAATAAGAGAGGACATTATGTAATGATAGGGGGCACTGTATATTATAATAACAGAGGACATTATGTAATATAAGGGGCACTGTATATTATAATAACAGAGGACATTATGTAATGTAAGGGGCACTGTATATTATAATAAGAGAGGACATTATATAATTATAGGGGGCACTGTATATTATAATAACAGAGGACATTATGTAATATAAGGGGCACTGTATATTATAATAACAGAGGACATTATGTAATGATAGGGAGCACTGTATATTATAATAACAGAGGACATTATGTATTAATTGGGGGCACTGTATATTATAATAATAGAGGACATTATGTAATATAAGGGGCACTGTATATTATAATAACAGAGGACATTATGTAATGATAGGGGGCACTGTATATTATAATAAGAGAGGACATTATATAATGATAGGGGGCACTGTATATTATAATAACAGAGGACATTATGTAATATAAGGGGCACTGTATATTATAATAACAGAGGACATTATGTAATGATAGGGGGCACTGTATATTATAATAACAGAGGACATTATGTAATATAAGGGGCACTTTATATTATAATAACAGAGGACATTATGTAATATAAGGGGCACTGTATATTATAATAACAGAGGACATTATGTAATGATAGGGGGCACTGTATATTATAATAAGAGAGGACATTATATAATGATAGGGGGCACTGTATATTATAATAATAGAGGACATTATGTAATATAAGGGGCACTGTATATTATAATAACAGAGGACATTATGTAATATAAGTGGCACTGTATATTATAATAACAGAGGACATTATGTAATATAAAGGGCACTGTATATTATATTAACAGAGGACATTATGTAATATAAGGGGCACTTTATATTATAATAACAGAGGACATTATGTAATATAAGGGGCACTGTATATTATAATAACAGAGGACATTATGTAATGATAGGGGGCACTGTATATTATAATAACAGAGGACATTATGTAATGATTGGGGGCACTGTATATTATAATAAGAGAGGACATTATATAATGATAGGGGGCACTGTATATTATAATAATAGAGGACATTATGTAATATAAGGGGCACTGTATATTATAATAACAGAGGACATTATGTAATGATAGGGGGCACTGTATATTATATTAATAGAGGACATTATGTAATATAAGGGGCACTGTATATTATAATAACAGAGGACATTATGTAATGATGGTGGGCACTGTATATTATAATAAGAGAGGACATTATATAATGATAGGGGGCACTGTGTATTATAATAACAGAGGACATTATGTAATATAAGGGGCACTGTATATTATAATAACAGAGGACATTATGTAATGATAGGGGGCACTGTATATTATAATAACAGAGGATATTAGGTAATGATAGGGGACACTGTATATTATAATAAGAGAGGACATTATGTAATGTTAGGGGACACTGTATATTATAATAACAGAGGACATTATATAATGATAGGGGGCACTGTATATTATAATAACAGAGGACATTATGTAATATAAGGGGCACCCTATATTATAATAACAGAGGACATTATGTAATATAAGGGGCACTGTATATTATAATAACAGAGGACATTATGTAATATAAGGGGCACTGCATATTATAATAACAGAGGACATTATGTAATATAAGAGGCACTGTATATTATAATAACAGAAGACATTATGTAATATAAGGGGCACTGTATATTATAATAACAGAGAACATTATGTAATATATAGGGCACTGTATATTATAATAACAGAGGACATTATATAATGATAGGGGGCACTGTATATTATAATAATAGAGGACATTATGTAATATAAGGGGCACTGTATATTATAATAACAGAGGACATTATGTAATGATAGGGGGCACTGTATATTATAATAACAGAGGATATTATGTAATGATAGGGGACACTGTATATTATAATAAGAGAGGACATTATATAATGATAGGGGGCACTGTATATTAAAATAACAGAGGACATTATGTAATATAAGGGGCACTGTATATTATAATAACAGAGGACATTATGTAATATAAGGGGCACTGTATATTATAATAACAGAGGACATTATGTAATGATAGGGGACACTGTATATTATAATAACAGAGGACATTATGTATTGATAGGGGCACTGTATATTATAATAAAAGAGGACATTATATAATGATAGGGGGCACTGTATATTATAATAACAGAGGAAATTATGTAATATAAGGGGCACTCTATATTATAATAACAAAGGACATTATGTAATGATAGGGGGCACTGTATATTATAATAACAAAGGACATTATGTATTGATAGGGGCACTGTATATTATAATAAGAGAGGACATTATATATTGATAGGGGGCACTGTATATTATAATTACAGAGGAAATTATGTATTATAAGGGGCACTGTATATTATAATAACAGAGGACATTATGTAATGATAGTGGGCACTGTATATTATAATAACAGAGGACATTATGTAATATATGGGGCACTGTATACTATAATAACAGAGGACATTATGTAATATATGGGGCACTGTATATTATAATAACAGAGGACATTATGTAATATAAGGGGCACTGTATATTATAATAACAGAGGACATTATATAATGATAGGGGGCACTGTATATTATAATATCAGAGGACATTATGTAATATAAGGGGCACTGTATATTATAATAACAGAGGACATTATGTAATATAAGGGGCACTGTATATTATAATAACAGAGGACATTATGTAATGATAGGGGGCACTGTATATTATAATAACAGAGGACATTATGTAATATAAGGGGCACTGTATATTAAAATAACAGAGGACATTATGTAATATAAGGGGCACTGTATATTATAATAACAGAGGACATTATATAATGATAGGGGGCACTGTATATTATAATATCAGAGGACATCATGTAATATAAGGGGCACTGTATATTATAATAACAGAGGACATTATGTAATATAAGGGGCACTGTATATTATAATAAGAAAGGACATTATGTAATGATAGGGGGCACTGTATATTATAATAAGAGAGGACATTATATAATTATAGGGGGCACTGTATATTATAATAAGAGAGGACATTATGTAATATAAGGGGCACTGTATATTATAATAACAGAGGACATTATGTAATGATAGGGGGCACGTTATATTATAATAACAGAGGACATTATGTAATATAAGGGGCACTGTATATTATAATAACAGAGGACATTATGTAATGATAGGGGGCACTGTATATTATAATAACAGAGGACATTATGTAATGATTGGGGGCACTGTATATTATAATAAGAGAGGACATTATATAATGATAGGGGGCACTGTATATTATAATAATAGAGGACATTATGTAATATAAGGGGCACTGTATATTATAATAACAGAGGACATTATGTAATGATAGGGGGCACTGTATATTATAATAACAGAGGACATTATGTAATATAAGGGGCACTGTATATTATAATAAGAGAGGACATTATGTAATGATAGGGGACACTGTATATTATAATAAGAGAGGACATTATATAATTATAGGGGGCACTGTATATTATAATAACAGAGGACATTATGTAATATAAGGGGCACTGTATACTATAATAACAGAGGACATTATGTAATGATAGGGGGCACTGTATATTATAATAACAGAGGACATTATGTATTAATTGGGGGCACTGTATATTATAATAAAAGAGGACATTATGTAATATAAGGGGCACTGTATATTATAATAACAGAGGACATTATGTAATGATAGGGGGCACTGTATATTATAATAAAAGAGGACATTATATAATGATAGGGGGCACTGTATATTATAATAACAGAGGAAATTATGTAATATAAGGGGCACTGTATATTATAATAACAAAGGACATTATGTAATGATAGGGGGCACTGTATATTATAATAACAAAGGACATTATGTATTGATAGGGGCACTGTATATTATAATAAGAGAGAACATTATATATTGATAGGGGGCACTGTATATTATAATTACAGAGGAAATTATGTATTATAAGGGGCACTGTATATTATAATAACAGAGGACATTATGTAATGATAGTGGGCACTGTATATTATAATAACAGAGGACATTATGTAATATATGGGGCACTGTATATTATAATAACAGAGGACATTATGTAATATATGGGGCACTGTATATTATAATAACAGAGGACATTATGTAATATAAGGGGCACTGTATATTATAATAACAGAGGACATTATATAATGATAGGGGGCACTGTATATTATAATATCAGAGGACATTATGTAATATAAGGGGCACTGTATATTATAATAACAGAGGACATTATGTAATATAAGGGGCACTGTATATTATAATAACAGAGGACATTATGTAATGATAGGGGGCACTGTATATTATAATAACAGAGGACATTATGTATTAATTGGGGGCACTGTATATTATAATAATAGAGGACATTATGTAATATAAGGGGCACTGTATATTATAATAACAGAGGACATTATGTAATGATAGGGGGCACTGTATATTATAATAACAGAGGACATTATGTAATATAAGGGGCACTGTATATTAAAATAACAGAGGACATTATGTAATATAAGGGGCACTGTATATTATAATAACAGAGGACATTATGTAATGATAGGGGGCACTGTATATTATAATAACAGAGGACATTATGTAATATAAGGGGCACTGTATATTATAATAACAGAGGACATTATATAATGATAGGGGGCACTGTATATTATAATATCAGAGGACATCATGTAATATAAGGGGCACTGTATATTATAATAACAGAGGACATTATGTAATGATAGGGGGCACTGTATATTATAATAAGAGAGGACATTATATAATGATAGGGGGCACTGTATATTATAATATCAGAGGACATTATGTTATGATAGGGGGCACTGTATATTATAATAACAGAGGACATTATGTATTGATAGGGGCACTGTATATTATAATAACAGAGGACATTATGTAATATAAGGGGCACTGTATATTATAATAACAGAGGACATTATGTATTGATAGGGGCACTGTATATTATAATAACAGAGGACATTATGTAATAATTGGGGGCACTGTATATTATAATAAGAGAGGACATTATGTTATATAAGGGGCACTGTATATTATAATAACAGAGGACATTATGTTATATAAGGGGCACTGTATATTATAATAACAGAGGACATTATGTAATGTAAGGGGCACTGTATATTATAATAACAGAGGACATTATGTAATATAAGGGGCACTGTATATTATAATAACAGAGGACATTATGTAATAATAGGGGGCACTGTATATTATAATAACAGAGGACATTATGTAATAATTGGGGGCACTGTATATTATAATAAGAGAGGACATTATATAATGATAGGGGGCACTGTATATTATAATAATAGAGGACATTATGTAATATAAGGGGCACTGTATATTATAATAACAGAGGACATTATGTAATGATAGGGGGCACTGTATATTATAATAATAGAGGACATTATGTAACATAAGGGGCACTGTATATTATAATAACAGAGGACATTATGTAATGATAGGGGCACTGTATATTATAATAAGAGAGGACATTATATAATGATAGGGGGCACTGTATATTATAATATCAGAGGACATTATGTTATGATAGGGGGCACTGTATATTATAATAACAGAGGACATTATGTAATGATAGGGGGCACTATATATTATAATAACAGAGGATATTATGTAATGATAAGGGGCACTGTATATTATAATAACAGAGGACATTATGTAATGATAGTGGGCACTGTATATTATAATAACAGAGGACATTATGTAATATATGGGGCACTGTATATTATAATAACAGAGGACATTATGTAATATAAGGGGCACTGTATATTATAATAACAGAGGACATTATATAATGATAGGGGGCACTGTATATTATAATATCAGAGGACATTATGTAATATAAGGGGCACTGTATATTATAATAACAGAGGACATTATGTAATATAAGGGGCACTGTATATTATAATAACAGAGGACATTATGTAATAATTGGGGGCACTGTATATTATAATAAGAGAGGACATTATATAATGATAGGGGGCACTGTATATTATAATAATAGAGGACATTATGTAACATAAGGGGCACTGTATATTATAATAACAGAGGACATTATGTAATGATAGGGGCACTGTATATTATAATAAGAGAGGACATTATATAATGATAGGGGGCACTGTATATTATAATATCAGAGGACATTATGTTATGATAGGGGGCACTGTATATTATAATAACAGAGGACATTATGTAATGATAGGGGGCACTGTATATTATAATAACAGAGGACATTATGTAATAATTGGGGGCACTGTATATTATAATAAGAGAGGACATTATATAATGATAGGGGGCACTGTATATTATAATAATAGAGGACATTATGTAATATAAGGGGCACTGTATATTATAATAAGAGAGGACATTATATAATGATAGGGGGCACTGTATATTATAATAACAGAGGACATTATGTAATATAAGGGGCACTGTATATTATAATAACAGAGGACATTATGTAATGATAAGGGGGGCACTGTATATTTTAATAACAGAGGACATTATGTAATGATAGGGGGCACTGTATATTATAATAACAGAGGACATTATGTAATGATAGGGGGCACTGTATATTATAATAACAGAGGACATTATGTAATATAAGTGGCACTGTATATTATAATAACAGAGGACATTATGTAATATAAGTGGCACTGTATATTATAATAACAGAGGACATTATGTAATATAAGGGGCACTGTATAATATAATAAGAGAGGACATTATGTAATGATAGGGGGCACTGTATATTATAATAACAGAGGACATTATGTAATATAAGGGGCACTGTATATTATAATAACAGAGGACATTATGTAATGTAAGGGGCACTGTATATTATAATAAGAGAGGACATTATATAATTATAGGGGGCACTGTATATTATAATAACAGAGGACATTATGTAATATAAGGGGCACTGTATATTATAATAACAGAGGACATTATGTAATGATAGGGAGCACTGTATATTATAATAACAGAGGACATTATGTATTAATTGGGGGCACTGTATATTATAATAATAGAGGACATTATGTAATATAAGGGGCACTGTATATTATAATAACAGAGGACATTATGTAATGATAGGGGGCACTGTATATTATAATAAGAGAGGACATTATATAATGATAGGGGGCACTGTATATTATAATAACAGAGGACATTATGTAATATAAGGGGCACTGTATATTATAATAACAGAGGACATTATGTAATGATAGGGGGCACTGTATATTATAATAACAGAGGACATTATGTAATATAAGGGGCACTTTATATTATAATAACAGAGGACATTATGTAATATAAGGGGCACTGTATATTATAATAACAGAGGACATTATGTAATGATAGGGGGCACTGTATATTATAATAACAGAGGACATTATGTAATGATTGGGGGCACTGTATATTATAATAAGAGAGGACATTATATAATGATAGGGGGCACTGTATATTATAATAATAGAGGACATTATGTAATATAAGGGGCACTGTATATTATAATAACAGAGGACATTATGTAATATAAGTGGCACTGTATATTATAATAACAGAGGACATTATGTAATATAAAGGGCACTGTATATTATATTAACAGAGGACATTATGTAATATAAGGGGCACTTTATATTATAATAACAGAGGACATTATGTAATATAAAGGGCACTGTATATTATATTAACAGAGGACATTATGTAATATAAGGGGCACTTTATATTATAATAACAGAGGACATTATGTAATATAAGGGGCACTGTATATTATAATAACAGAGGACATTATGTAATGATAGGGGGCACTGTATATTATAATAACAGAGGACATTATGTAATGATTGGGGGCACTGTATATTATAATAAGAGAGGACATTATGTAATATAAGGGGCACTGTATATTATAATAACAGAGGACATTATGTAATGATAGGGAGCACTGTATATTATAATAACAGAGGACATTATGTATTAATTGGGGGCACTGTATATTATAATAATAGAGGACATTATGTAATATAAGGGGCACTGTATATTATAATAACAGAGGACATTATGTAATGATAGGGGGCACTGTATATTATAATAAGAGAGGACATTATATAATGATAGGGGGCACTGTATATTATAATAACAGAGGACATTATGTAATATAAGGGGCACTGTATATTATAATAACAGAGGACATTATGTAATGATAGGGGGCACTGTATATTATAATAACAGAGGACATTATGTAATATAAGGGGCACTTTATATTATAATAACAGAGGACATTATGTAATATAAGGGGCACTGTATATTATAATAACAGAGGACATTATGTAATGATAGGGGGCACTGTATATTATAATAACAGAGGACATTATGTAATGATTGGGGGCACTGTATATTATAATAAGAGAGGACATTATATAATGATAGGGGGCACTGTATATTATAATAATAGAGGACATTATGTAATATAAGGGGCACTGTATATTATAATAACAGAGGACATTATGTAATATAAGTGGCACTGTATATTATAATAACAGAGGACATTATGTAATATAAAGGGCACTGTATATTATATTAACAGAGGACATTATGTAATATAAGGGGCACTTTATATTATAATAACAGAGGACATTATGTAATATAAGGGGCACTGTATATTATAATAACAGAGGACATTATGTAATGATAGGGGGCACTGTATATTATAATAACAGAGGACATTATGTAATGATTGGGGGCACTGTATATTATAATAAGAGAGGACATTATATAATGATAGGGGGCACTGTATATTATAATAATAGAGGACATTATGTAATATAAGGGGCACTGTATATTATAATAACAGAGGACATTATGTAATGATAGGGGGCACTGTATATTATATTAATAGAGGACATTATGTAATATAAGGGGCACTGTATATTATAATAACAGAGGACATTATGTAATGATGGGGGGCACTGTATATTATAATAAGAGAGGACATTATATAATGATAGGGGGCACTGTGTATTATAATAACAGAGGACATTATGTAATATAAGGGGCACTGTATATTATAATAACAGAGGACATTATGTAATGATAGGGGGCACTGTATATTATAATAACAGAGGATATTAGGTAATGATAGGGGACACTGTATATTATAATAAGAGAGGACATTATGTAATGTTAGGGGACACTGTATATTATAATAACAGAGGACATTATATAATGATAGGGGGCACTGTATATTATAATAACAGAGGACATTATGTAATATAAGGGGCACCCTATATTATAATAACAGAGGACATTATGTAATATAAGGGGCACTGTATATTATAATAACAGAGGACATTATGTAATATAAGGGGCACTGCATATTATAATAACAGAGGACATTATGTAATATAAGAGGCACTGTATATTATAATAACAGAAGACATTATGTAATATAAGGGGCACTGTATATTATAATAACAGAGAACATTATGTAATATATAGGGCACTGTATATTATAATAACAGAGGACATTATATAATGATAGGGGCACTGTATATTATAATAATAGAGGACATTATGTAATATAAGGGGCACTGTATATTATAATAACAGAGGACATTATGTAATGATAGGGGGCACTGTATATTATAATAACAGAGGATATTATGTAATGATAGGGGACACTGTATATTATAATAAGAGAGGACATTATATAATGATAGGGGGCACTGTATATTAAAATAACAGAGGACATTATGTAATATAAGGGGCACTGTATATTATAATAACAGAGGACATTATATAATGATAGGGGGCACTGTATATTATAATATCAGAGGACATCATGTAATATAAGGGGCACTGTATATTATAATAACAGAGGACATTATGTAATATAAGGGGCACTGTATATTATAATAAGAAAGGACATTATGTAATGATAGGGGGCACTGTATATTATAATAAGAGAGGACATTATATAATTATAGGGGGCACTGTATATTATAATAAGAGAGGACATTATGTAATATAAGGGGCACTGTATATTATAATAACAGAGGACATTATGTAATGATAGGGGCACGTTATATTATAATAACAGAGGACATTATGTAATATAAGGGGCACTGTATATTATAATAACAGAGGACATTATGTAATGATAGGGGGCACTGTATATTATAATAACAGAGGACATTATGTAATGATTGGGGGCACTGTATATTATAATAATAGAGGACATTATGTAATATAAGGGGCACTGTATATTATAATAACAGAGGACATTATGTAATGATAGGGGGCACTGTATATTATAATAACAGAGGACATTATGTAATATAAGGGGCACTGTATATTATAATAAGAGAGGACATTATGTAATGATAGGGGACACTGTATATTATAATAAGAGAGGACATTATATAATTATAGGGGGCACTGTATATTATAATAACAGAGGACATTATGTAATATAAGGGGCACTGTATACTATAATAACAGAGGACATTATGTAATGATAGGGGGCACTGTATATTATAATAACAGAGGACATTATGTATTAATTGGGGGCACTGTATATTATAATAAAAGAGGACATTATGTAATATAAGGGGCACTGTATATTATAATAACAGAGGACATTATGTAATGATAGGGGGCACTGTATATTATAATAAAAGAGGACATTATATAATGATAGGGGGCACTGTATATTATAATAACAAAGGACATTATGTAATGATAGGGGCACTGTATATTATAATAACAAAGGACATTATGTATTGATAGGGGCACTGTATATTATAATAAGAGAGAACATTATATATTGATAGGGGGCACTGTATATTATAATAACAGAGGACATTATGTAATGATAGTGGGCACTGTATATTATAATAACAGAGGACATTATGTAATATATGGGGCACTGTATATTATAATAACAGAGGACATTATGTAATATATGGGGCACTGTATATTATAATAACAGAGGACATTATGTAATATAAGGGGCACTGTATATTATAATAACAGAGGACATTATATAATGATAGGGGGCACTGTATATTATAATATCAGAGGACATTATGTAATATAAGGGGCACTGTATATTATAATAACAGAGGACATTATGTAATATAAGGGGCACTGTATATTATAATAAGAAAGGACATTATGTAATGATAGGGGGCACTGTATATTATAATAAGAGAGGACATTATATAATTATAGGGGGCACTGTATATTATAATAAGAGAGGACATTATGTAATATAAGGGGCACTGTATATTATAATAATAGAGGACATTATGTAATGATAGGGGGCACGTTATATTATAATAACAGAGGACATTATGTAATATAAGGGGCACTGTATATTATAATAACAGAGGACATTATGTAATGATAGGGGGCACTGTATATTATAATAACAGAGGACATTATGTAATATAAGGGGCACTGTATATTATAATAAGAGAGGACATTATGTAATGATAGGGGACACTGTATATTATAATAAGAGAGGACATTATATAATTATAGGGGGCACTGTATATTATAATAACAGAGGACATTATGTAATATAAGGGGCACTGTATACTATAATAACAGAGGACATTATGTAATGATAGGGGGCACTGTATATTATAATAACAGAGGACATTATGTATTAATTGGGGGCACTGTATATTATAATAAAAGAGGACATTATGTAATATAAGGGGCACTGTATATTATAATAACAGAGGACATTATGTAATGATAGGGGGCACTGTATATTATAATAAAAGAGGACATTATATAATGATAGGGGGCACTGTATATTATAATAACAGAGGAAATTATGTAATATAAGGGGCACTGTATATTATAATAACAAAGGACATTATGTAATGATAGGGGGCACTGTATATTATAATAACAAAGGACATTATGTATTGATAGGGGCACTGTATATTATAATAAGAGAGGACATTATATATTGATAGGGGGCACTGTATATTATAATTACAGAGGAAATTATGTATTATAAGGGGCACTGTATATTATAATAACAGAGGACATTATGTAATGATAGTGGGCACTGTATATTATAATAACAGAGGACATTATGTAATATATTGGGCACTGTATATTATAATAACAGAGGACATTATGTAATATATGGGGCACTGTATATTATAATAACAGAGGACATTATGTAATATAAGGGGCACTGTATATTATAATAACAGAGGACATTATATAATGATAGGGGGCACTGTATATTATAATATCAGAGGACATTATGTAATATAAGGGGCACTGTATATTATAATAACAGAGGACATTATGTAATGATAGGGGGCACTGTATATTATAATAACAGAGGACATTATGTAATGATTGGGGGCACTGTATATTATAATAAGAGAGGACATTATATAATGATAGGGGGCACTGTATATTATAATAATAGAGGACATTATGTAATATAAGGGGCACTGTATATTATAGTAACAGAGGACATTATGTAATGATAGGGGGCACTGTATATTATAATAACAGAGGACATTATGTAATGATAGGGTGCACTGTATATTATAATAACAGAGGACATTATGTAATGATAGGGGGCACTGTATATTATAATAACAGAGGACATTATGTAATGATAGGGTGCACTGTATATTATAATAACAGAGGACATTATGTAATAATTGGGGGCACTGTATATTATAATAATAGAGGACATTATGTAATATAAGGGGCACTGTATATTATAATAAGAGAGGACATTATATAATGATAGGGGGCACTGTATATTATAATAAGAGAGGACATTATGTAATATAAGGGGCACTGTATATTATAATAACAGAGGACATTATGTAATGATAAGGGGGCACTGTATATTTTAATAACAGAGGACATTATGTAATGATAGGGGGCACTGTATATTATAATAACAGAGGACATTATGTAATGATAGGGGGCACTGTATATTATAATAACAGAGGACATTATGTAATACAAGTGGCACTGTATATTATAATAACAGAGGACATTATGTAATATAAAGGGCACTGTATATTATATTAACAGAGGACATTATATAATGATAGGGGGCACTGTATATTATAATAACAGAAGACATTATGTAATATAAGGGGCACTGTATATTATAATAACAGAGGACATTATGTAATGATAGGGGGCACTGTATATTATAATAAGAGAGGACATTATATAATGATAGGGGGCACTGTATATTATAATATCAGAGGACATTATGTTATGATAGGGGGCACTGTATATTATAATAACAGAGGACATTATGTATTGATAGGGGCACTGTATATTATAATAACAGAGGACATTATGTAATATAAGGGGCACTGTATATTATAATAACAGATGACATTATGTAATGATAGGGGGCACTGTATATTATAATAACAGAGGACATTATGTAATAATTGGGGGCACTGTATATTATAATAAGAGAGGACATTATGTTATATTAGGGGCACTGTATATTATAATAAGAGAGGACATTATGTTATATAAGGGGCACTGTATATTATAATAACAGAGGACATTATGTAATGTAAGGGGCACTGTATATTATAATAACAGAGGACATTATGTAATATAAGGGGCACTGTATATTATAATAACAGAGGACATTATGTAATAATAGGGGGCACTGTATATTATAATAACAGAGGACATTATGTAATAATTGGGGGCACTGTATATTATAATAAGAGAGGACATTATATAATGATAGGTTGCACTGTATATTATAATAATAGAGGACATTATGTAATATAAGGGGCACTGTATATTATAATAACAGAGGACATTATGTAATGATAGGGGGCACTGTATATTATAATAATAGAGGACATTATGTAATATAAGGGGCACTGTATATTATAATAAGAGAGGACATTATGTAATGATAGGGGGCACTGTATATTATAATAACAGAGGACATTATGTAATATAAGTGGCACTGTATATTATAATAACAGAGGACATTATGTTATATAAGGGGCACTGTATATTATAATAACAGAGGACATTATGTAATGTAAGGGGCACTGTATATTATAATAACAGAGGACATTATGTAATATAAGGGGCACTGTATATTATAATAACAGAGGACATTATATAATGATAGGGGGCACTGTATATTATAATATCAGAGGACATTATGTTATGATAGGGGGCACTGTATATTATAATAACAGAGGACATTATGTATTGATAGGGGCACTGTATATTATAATAACAGAGGACATTATGTAATATAAGGGACACTGTATATTATAATAACAGAGGACATTATGTATTGATAGGGGCACTGTATATTATAATAACAGAGGACATTATGTAATAATTGGGGGCACTGTATATTATAATAAGAGAGGACATTATGTTATATAAGGGGCACTGTATATTATAATAACAGAGGACATTATGTTATATAAGGGGCACTGTATATTATAATAACAGAGGACATTATGTAATGTAAGGGGCACTGTATATTATAATAACAGAGGACATTATGTAATATAAGGGGCACTGTATATTATAATAACAGAGGACATTATGTAATAATAGGGGGCACTGTATATTATAATAACAGAGGACATTATGTAATAATTGGGGGCACTGTATATTATAATAAGAGAGGACATTATATAATGATAGGGGGCACTGTATATTATAATAATAGAGGACATTATGTAATATAAGGGGCACTGTATATTATAATAACAGAGGACATTATGTAATGATAGGGGGCACTGTATATTATAATAATAGAGGACATTATGTAACATAAGGGGCACTGTATATTATAATAACAGAGGACATTATGTAATGATAGGGGCACTGTATATTATAATAAGAGAGGACATTATATAATGATAGGGGGCACTGTATATTATAATATCAGAGGACATTATGTTATGATAGGGGGCACTGTATATTATAATAA
Source organism: Leptodactylus fuscus (assembly GCF_031893055.1). Lineage (NCBI taxonomy): Eukaryota > Metazoa > Chordata > Amphibia > Anura > Leptodactylidae > Leptodactylus > Leptodactylus fuscus. Next base: position 56,588 of record NW_027440411.1, read on the forward strand.
CAGAGGACATTATGTAATGATAGGGGGCACTATATATTATAATAACAGAGGATATTATGTAATGATAGGGGGCACTGTATATTATAATAACAGAGGACATTATGTAATATAAGGGGCACTGTATATTATAATAACAGAGGACATTATGTAATGATAGGGTGCACTGTATATTATAATAACAGAGGACATTATGTAATGATAGGGGGCACTGTATATTATAATAACAGAGGACATTATGTAATATAAGTGGCACTGTATATTATAATAACAGAGGACATTATGTAATGTAAGGGGCACTGTATATTATAATAACAGAGGACATTATGTAATATAAGGGGCACTGTATATTATAATAACATAGGACATTATGTAATGATAGGGGCACTGTATATTATAATAACAGAGGACATTATGTAATATAAGGGGCACTGTATATTATAATAACAGAGGACATTATGTATTGATAGGGGCACTGTATATTATAATAACAGAGGACATTATGTAATAATTGGGGGCACTGTATATTATAATAAGAGAGGACATTATGTTATATAAGGGGCACTGTATATTATAATAAGAGAGGACATTATGTTATATAAGGGGCACTGTATATTATAATAACAGAGGACATTATGTAATGTAAGGGGCACTGTATATTATAATAACAGAGGACATTATGTAATATAAGGGGCACTGTATATTATAATAACAGAGGACATTATGTAATAATAGGGGGCACTGTATATTATAATAACAGAGGACATTATGTAATAATTGGGGGCACTGTATATTATAATAAGAGAGGACATTATATAATGATAGGGGGCACTGTATATTATAATAATAGAGGACATTATGTAATATAAGGGGCACTGTATATTATAATAACAGAGGACATTATGTAATGATAGGGGGCACTGTATATTATAATAATAGAGGACATTATGTAACATAAGGGGCACTGTATATTATAATAACAGAGGACATTATGTAATGATAGGGGCACTGTATATTATAATAAGAGAGGACATTATATAATGATAGGGGGCACTGTATATTATAATATCAGAGGACATTATGTTATGATAGGGGGCACTGTATATTATAATAACAGAGGACATTATGTAATGATAGGGGGCACTATATATTATAATAACAGAGGATATTATGTAATGATAGGGGGCACTGTATATTATAATAACAGAGGACATTATGTAATGATAGGGTGCACTGTATATTATAATAACAGAGGACATTATGTAATGATAGGGGGCACTGTATATTATAATAACAGAGGACATTATGTAATATAAGTGGCACTGTATATTATAATAACAGAGGACATTATGTAATGTAAGGGGCACTGTATATTATAATAACAGAGGACATTATGTAATATAAGGGGCACTGTATATTATAATAACATAGGACATTATGTAATGATAGGGGGCACTGTATATTATAATAACAGAGGACATTATGTAATAATTGGGGGCACTGTATATTATAATAAGAGAGGACATTATATAATGATAGGGGGCACTGTATATTATAATAATAGAGGACATTATGTAATATAAGGGGCACTGTATATTATAATAAGAGAGGACATTATATAATGATAGGGGGCACTGTATATTATAATAACAGAGGACATTATGTAATATAAGGGGCACTGTATATTATAATAACAGAGGACATTATGTAATGATAAGGGGGGCACTGTATATTTTAATAACAGAGGACATTATGTAATGATAGGGGGCACTGTATATTATAATAACAGAGGACATTATGTAATGATAGGGGGCACTGTATATTATAATAACAGAGGACATTATGTAATATAAGTGGCACTGTATATTATAATAACAGAGGACATTATGTAATATAAGTGGCACTGTATATTATAATAACAGAAGACATTATGTAATATAAGGGGCACTGTATATTATAATAAGAGAGGACATTATGTAATGATAGGGGGCACTGTATATTATAATAAGAGAGGACAGTATGTAATATAAGGGGCACTGTATAATATAATAAGAGAGGACATTATGTAATGATAGGGGGCACTGTATATTATAATAACAGAGGACATTATGTAATATAAGGGGCACTGTATATTATAATAACAGAGGACATTATGTAATGTAAGGGGCACTGTATATTATAATAAGAGAGGACATTATATAATTATAGGGGGCACTGTATATTATAATAACAGAGGACATTATGTAATATAAGGGGCACTGTATATTATAATAACAGAGGACATTATGTAATGATAGGGAGCACTGTATATTATAATAACAGAGGACATTATGTATTAATTGGGGGCACTGTATATTATAATAATAGAGGACATTATGTAATATAAGGGGCACTGTATATTATAATAACAGAGGACATTATGTAATGATAGGGGGCACTGTATATTATAATAAGAGAGGACATTATATAATGATAGGGGGCACTGTATATTATAATAACAGAGGACATTATGTAATATAAGGGGCACTGTATATTATAATAACAGAGGACATTATGTAATGATAGGGGGCACTGTATATTATAATAACAGAGGACATTATGTAATATAAGGGGCACTTTATATTATAATAACAGAGGACATTATGTAATATAAGGGGCACTGTATATTATAATAACAGAGGACATTATGTAATGATAGGGGGCACTGTATATTATAATAACAGAGGACATTATGTAATGATTGGGGGCACTGTATATTATAATAAGAGAGGACATTATATAATGATAGGGGGCACTGTATATTATAATAATAGAGGACATTATGTAATATAAGGGGCACTGTATATTATAATAACAGAGGACATTATGTAATATAAGTGGCACTGTATATTATAATAACAGAGGACATTATGTAATATAAAGGGCACTGTATATTATATTAACAGAGGACATTATGTAATATAAGGGGCACTTTATATTATAATAACAGAGGACATTATGTAATATAAGGGGCACTGTATATTATAATAACAGAGGACATTATGTAATGATAGGGGGCACTGTATATTATAATAACAGAGGACATTATGTAATGATTGGGGGCACTGTATATTATAATAAGAGAGGACATTATATAATGATAGGGGGCACTGTATATTATAATAATAGAGGACATTATGTAATATAAGGGGCACTGTATATTATAATAACAGAGGACATTATGTAATGATAGGGGGCACTGTATATTATATTAATAGAGGACATTATGTAATATAAGGGGCACTGTATATTATAATAACAGAGGACATTATGTAATGATGGGGGGCACTGTATATTATAATAAGAGAGGACATTATATAATGATAGGGGGCACTGTGTATTATAATAACAGAGGACATTATGTAATATAAGGGGCACTGTATATTATAATAACAGAGGACATTATGTAATGATAGGGGGCACTGTATATTATAATAACAGAGGATATTAGGTAATGATAGGGGACACTGTATATTATAATAAGAGAGGACATTATGTAATGTTAGGGGACACTGTATATTATAATAACAGAGGACATTATATAATGATAGGGGGCACTGTATATTATAATAACAGAGGACATTATGTAATATAAGGGGCACCCTATATTATAATAACAGAGGACATTATGTAATATAAGGGGCACTGTATATTATAATAACAGAGGACATTATGTAATATAAGGGGCACTGCATATTATAATAACAGAGGACATTATGTAATATAAGAGGCACTGTATATTATAATAACAGAAGACATTATGTAATATAAGGGGCACTGTATATTATAATAACAGAGAACATTATGTAATATATAGGGCACTGTATATTATAATAACAGAGGACATTATATAATGATAGGGGGCACTGTATATTATAATAATAGAGGACATTATGTAATATAAGGGGCACTGTATATTATAATAACAGAGGACATTATGTAATGATAGGGGGCACTGTATATTATAATAACAGAGGATATTATGTAATGATAGGGGACACTGTATATTATAATAAGAGAGGACATTATATAATGATAGGGGGCACTGTATATTAAAATAACAGAGGACATTATGTAATATAAGGGGCACTGTATATTATAATAACAGAGGACATTATGTAATATAAGGGGCACTGTATATTATAATAACAGAGGACATTATGTAATGATAGGGGACACTGTATATTATAATAACAGAGGACATTATGTATTGATAGGGGCACTGTATATTATAATAAAAGAGGACATTATATAATGATAGGGGGCACTGTATATTATAATAACAGAGGAAATTATGTAATATAAGGGGCACTCTATATTATAATAACAAAGGACATTATGTAATGATAGGGGGCACTGTATATTATAATAACAAAGGACATTATGTATTGATAGGGGCACTGTATATTATAATAAGAGAGGACATTATATATTGATAGGGGGCACTGTATATTATAATTACAGAGGAAATTATGTATTATAAGGGGCACTGTATATTATAATAACAGAGGACATTATGTAATGATAGTGGGCACTGTATATTATAATAACAGAGGACATTATGTAATATATGGGGCACTGTATACTATAATAACAGAGGACATTATGTAATATATGGGGCACTGTATATTATAATAACAGAGGACATTATGTAATATAAGGGGCACTGTATATTATAATAACAGAGGACATTATATAATGATAGGGGGCACTGTATATTATAATATCAGAGGACATTATGTAATATAAGGGGCACTGTATATTATAATAACAGAGGACATTATGTAATATAAGGGGCACTGTATATTATAATAACAGAGGACATTATGTAATGATAGGGGGCACTGTATATTATAATAACAGAGGACATTATGTAATATAAGGGGCACTGTATATTAAAATAACAGAGGACATTATGTAATATAAGGGGCACTGTATATTATAATAACAGAGGACATTATATAATGATAGGGGGCACTGTATATTATAATATCAGAGGACATCATGTAATATAAGGGGCACTGTATATTATAATAACAGAGGACATTATGTAATATAAGGGGCACTGTATATTATAATAAGAAAGGACATTATGTAATGATAGGGGGCACTGTATATTATAATAAGAGAGGACATTATATAATTATAGGGGGCACTGTATATTATAATAAGAGAGGACATTATGTAATATAAGGGGCACTGTATATTATAATAACAGAGGACATTATGTAATGATAGGGGGCACGTTATATTATAATAACAGAGGACATTATGTAATATAAGGGGCACTGTATATTATAATAACAGAGGACATTATGTAATGATAGGGGGCACTGTATATTATAATAACAGAGGACATTATGTAATGATTGGGGGCACTGTATATTATAATAAGAGAGGACATTATATAATGATAGGGGGCACTGTATATTATAATAATAGAGGACATTATGTAATATAAGGGGCACTGTATATTATAATAACAGAGGACATTATGTAATGATAGGGGGCACTGTATATTATAATAACAGAGGACATTATGTAATATAAGGGGCACTGTATATTATAATAAGAGAGGACATTATGTAATGATAGGGGACACTGTATATTATAATAAGAGAGGACATTATATAATTATAGGGGGCACTGTATATTATAATAACAGAGGACATTATGTAATATAAGGGGCACTGTATACTATAATAACAGAGGACATTATGTAATGATAGGGGGCACTGTATATTATAATAACAGAGGACATTATGTATTAATTGGGGGCACTGTATATTATAATAAAAGAGGACATTATGTAATATAAGGGGCACTGTATATTATAATAACAGAGGACATTATGTAATGATAGGGGGCACTGTATATTATAATAAAAGAGGACATTATATAATGATAGGGGGCACTGTATATTATAATAACAGAGGAAATTATGTAATATAAGGGGCACTGTATATTATAATAACAAAGGACATTATGTAATGATAGGGGGCACTGTATATTATAATAACAAAGGACATTATGTATTGATAGGGGCACTGTATATTATAATAAGAGAGAACATTATATATTGATAGGGGGCACTGTATATTATAATTACAGAGGAAATTATGTATTATAAGGGGCACTGTATATTATAATAACAGAGGACATTATGTAATGATAGTGGGCACTGTATATTATAATAACAGAGGACATTATGTAATATATGGGGCACTGTATATTATAATAACAGAGGACATTATGTAATATATGGGGCACTGTATATTATAATAACAGAGGACATTATGTAATATAAGGGGCACTGTATATTATAATAACAGAGGACATTATATAATGATAGGGGGCACTGTATATTATAATATCAGAGGACATTATGTAATATAAGGGGCACTGTATATTATAATAACAGAGGACATTATGTAATATAAGGGGCACTGTATATTATAATAACAGAGGACATTATGTAATGATAGGGGGCACTGTATATTATAATAACAGAGGACATTATGTATTAATTGGGGGCACTGTATATTATAATAATAGAGGACATTATGTAATATAAGGGGCACTGTATATTATAATAACAGAGGACATTATGTAATGATAGGGGGCACTGTATATTATAATAACAGAGGACATTATGTAATATAAGGGGCACTGTATATTAAAATAACAGAGGACATTATGTAATATAAGGGGCACTGTATATTATAATAACAGAGGACATTATGTAATGATAGGGGGCACTGTATATTATAATAACAGAGGACATTATGTAATATAAGGGGCACTGTATATTATAATAACAGAGGACATTATATAATGATAGGGGGCACTGTATATTATAATATCAGAGGACATCATGTAATATAAGGGGCACTGTATATTATAATAACAGAGGACATTATGTAATGATAGGGGGCACTGTATATTATAATAAGAGAGGACATTATATAATGATAGGGGGCACTGTATATTATAATATCAGAGGACATTATGTTATGATAGGGGGCACTGTATATTATAATAACAGAGGACATTATGTATTGATAGGGGCACTGTATATTATAATAACAGAGGACATTATGTAATATAAGGGGCACTGTATATTATAATAACAGAGGACATTATGTATTGATAGGGGCACTGTATATTATAATAACAGAGAACATTATGTAATAATTGGGGGCACTGTATATTATAATAAGAGAGGACATTATGTTATATAAGGGGCACTGTATATTATAATAACAGAGGACATTATGTTATATAAGGGGCACTGTATATTATAATAACAGAGGACATTATGTAATGTAAGGGGCACTGTATATTATAATAACAGAGGACATTATGTAATATAAGGGGCACTGTATATTATAATAACAGAGGACATTATGTAATAATAGGGGGCACTGTATATTATAATAACAGAGGACATTATGTAATAATTGGGGGCACTGTATATTATAATAAGAGAGGACATTATATAATGATAGGGGGCACTGTATATTATAATAATAGAGGACATTATGTAATATAAGGGGCACTGTATATTATAATAACAGAGGACATTATGTAATGATAGGGGGCACTGTATATTATAATAATAGAGGACATTATGTAACATAAGGGGCACTGTATATTATAATAACAGAGGACATTATGTAATGATAGGGGCACTGTATATTATAATAAGAGAGGACATTATATAATGATAGGGGGCACTGTATATTATAATATCAGAGGACATTATGTTATGATAGGGGGCACTGTATATTATAATAACAGAGGACATTATGTAATGATAGGGGGCACTATATATTATAATAACAGAGGATATTATGTAATGATAAGGGGCACTGTATATTATAATAACAGAGGACATTATGTAATGATAGTGGGCACTGTATATTATAATAACAGAGGACATTATGTAATATATGGGGCACTGTATATTATAATAACAGAGGACATTATGTAATATAAGGGGCACTGTATATTATAATAACAGAGGACATTATATAATGATAGGGGGCACTGTATATTATAATATCAGAGGACATTATGTAATATAAGGGGCACTGTATATTATAATAACAGAGGACATTATGTAATATAAGGGGCACTGTATATTATAATAACAGAGGACATTATGTAATAATTGGGGGCACTGTATATTATAATAAGAGAGGACATTATATAATGATAGGGGGCACTGTATATTATAATAATAGAGGACATTATGTAACATAAGGGGCACTGTATATTATAATAACAGAGGACATTATGTAATGATAGGGGCACTGTATATTATAATAAGAGAGGACATTATATAATGATAGGGGGCACTGTATATTATAATATCAGAGGACATTATGTTATGATAGGGGGCACTGTATATTATAATAACAGAGGACATTATGTAATGATAGGGGGCACTGTATATTATAATAACAGAGGACATTATGTAATAATTGGGGGCACTGTATATTATAATAAGAGAGGACATTATATAATGATAGGGGGCACTGTATATTATAATAATAGAGGACATTATGTAATATAAGGGGCACTGTATATTATAATAAGAGAGGACATTATATAATGATAGGGGGCACTGTATATTATAATAACAGAGGACATTATGTAATATAAGGGGCACTGTATATTATAATAACAGAGGACATTATGTAATGATAAGGGGGGCACTGTATATTTTAATAACAGAGGACATTATGTAATGATAGGGGGCACTGTATATTATAATAACAGAGGACATTATGTAATGATAGGGGGCACTGTATATTATAATAACAGAGGACATTATGTAATATAAGTGGCACTGTATATTATAATAACAGAGGACATTATGTAATATAAGTGGCACTGTATATTATAATAACAGAAGACATTATGTAATATAAGGGGCACTGTATATTATAATAAGAGAGGACATTATGTAATGATAGGGGGCACTGTATATTATAATAAGAGAGGACAGTATGTAATATAAGGGGCACTGTATAATATAATAAGAGAGGACATTATGTAATGATAGGGGGCACTGTATATTATAATAACAGAGGACATTATGTAATATAAGGGGCACTGTATATTATAATAACAGAGGACATTATGTAATGTAAGGGGCACTGTATATTATAATAAGAGAGGACATTATATAATTATAGGGGGCACTGTATATTATAATAACAGAGGACATTATGTAATATAAGGGGCACTGTATATTATAATAACAGAGGACATTATGTAATGATAGGGAGCACTGTATATTATAATAACAGAGGACATTATGTATTAATTGGGGGCACTGTATATTATAATAATAGAGGACATTATGTAATATAAGGGGCACTGTATATTATAATAACAGAGGACATTATGTAATGATAGGGGGCACTGTATATTATAATAAGAGAGGACATTATATAATGATAGGGGGCACTGTATATTATAATAACAGAGGACATTATGTAATATAAGGGGCACTGTATATTATAATAACAGAGGACATTATGTAATGATAGGGGGCACTGTATATTATAATAACAGAGGACATTATGTAATATAAGGGGCACTTTATATTATAATAACAGAGGACATTATGTAATATAAGGGGCACTGTATATTATAATAACAGAGGACATTATGTAATGATAGGGGGCACTGTATATTATAATAACAGAGGACATTATGTAATGATTGGGGGCACTGTATATTATAATAAGAGAGGACATTATATAATGATAGGGGGCACTGTATATTATAATAATAGAGGACATTATGTAATATAAGGGGCACTGTATATTATAATAACAGAGGACATTATGTAATATAAGTGGCACTGTATATTATAATAACAGAGGACATTATGTAATATAAAGGGCACTGTATATTATATTAACAGAGGACATTATGTAATATAAGGGGCACTTTATATTATAATAACAGAGGACATTATGTAATATAAAGGGCACTGTATATTATATTAACAGAGGACATTATGTAATATAAGGGGCACTTTATATTATAATAACAGAGGACATTATGTAATATAAGGGGCACTGTATATTATAATAACAGAGGACATTATGTAATGATAGGGGGCACTGTATATTATAATAACAGAGGACATTATGTAATGATTGGGGGCACTGTATATTATAATAAGAGAGGACATTATGTAATATAAGGGGCACTGTATATTATAATAACAGAGGACATTATGTAATGATAGGGAGCACTGTATATTATAATAACAGAGGACATTATGTATTAATTGGGGGCACTGTATATTATAATAATAGAGGACATTATGTAATATAAGGGGCACTGTATATTATAATAACAGAGGACATTATGTAATGATAGGGGGCACTGTATATTATAATAAGAGAGGACATTATATAATGATAGGGGGCACTGTATATTATAATAACAGAGGACATTATATAATATAAGGGGCACTGTATATTATAATAACAGAGGACATTATGTAATGATAGGGGGCACTGTATATTATAATAACAGAGGACATTATGTAATATAAGGGGCACTTTATATTATAATAACAGAGGACATTATGTAATATAAGGGGCACTGTATATTATAATAACAGAGGACATTATGTAATGATAGGGGGCACTGTATATTATAATAACAGAGGACATTATGTAATGATTGGGGGCACTGTATATTATAATAAGAGAGGACATTATATAATGATAGGGGGCACTGTATATTATAATAATAGAGGACATTATGTAATATAAGGGGCACTGTATATTATAATAACAGAGGACATTATGTAATATAAGTGGCACTGTATATTATAATAACAGAGGACATTATGTAATATAAAGGGCACTGTATATTATATTAACAGAGGACATTATGTAATATAAGGGGCACTTTATATTATAATAACAGAGGACATTATGTAATATAAGGGGCACTGTATATTATAATAACAGAGGACATTATGTAATGATAGGGGGCACTGTATATTATAATAACAGAGGACATTATGTAATGATTGGGGGCACTGTATATTATAATAAGAGAGGACATTATATAATGATAGGGGGCACTGTATATTATAATAATAGAGGACATTATGTAATATAAGGGGCACTGTATATTATAATAACAGAGGACATTATGTAATGATAGGGGGCACTGTATATTATATTAATAGAGGACATTATGTAATATAAGGGGCACTGTATATTATAATAACAGAGGACATTATGTAATGATGGGGGGCACTGTATATTATAATAAGAGAGGACATTATATAATGATAGGGGGCACTGTGTATTATAATAACAGAGGACATTATGTAATATAAGGGGCACTGTATATTATAATAACAGAGGACATTATGTAATGATAGGGGGCACTGTATATTATAATAACAGAGGATATTAGGTAATGATAGGGGACACTGTATATTATAATAAGAGAGGACATTATGTAATGTTAGGGGACACTGTATATTATAATAACAGAGGACATTATATAATGATAGGGGGCACTGTATATTATAATAACAGAGGACATTATGTAATATAAGGGGCACCCTATATTATAATAACAGAGGACATTATGTAATATAAGGGGCACTGTATATTATAATAACAGAGGACATTATGTAATATAAGGGGCACTGCATATTATAATAACAGAGGACATTATGTAATATAAGAGGCACTGTATATTATAATAACAGAAGACATTATGTAATATAAGGGGCACTGTATATTATAATAACAGAGAACATTATGTAATATATAGGGCACTGTATATTATAATAACAGAGGACATTATATAATGATAGAGTGCACTGTATATTATAATAATAGAGGACATTATGTAATATAAGGGGCACTGTATATTATAATAACAGAGGACATTATGTAATGATAGGGGGCACTGTATATTATAATAACAGAGGATATTATGTAATGATAGGGGACACTGTATATTATAATAAGAGAGGACATTATATAATGATAGGGGGCACTGTATATTAAAATAACAGAGGACATTATGTAATATAAGGGGCACTGTATATTATAATAACAGAGGACATTATATAATGATAGGGGGCACTGTATATTATAATATCAGAGGACATCATGTAATATAAGGGGCACTGTATATTATAATAACAGAGGACATTATGTAATATAAGGGGCACTGTATATTATAATAAGAAAGGACATTATGTAATGATAGGGGGCACTGTATATTATAATAAGAGAGGACATTATATAATTATAGGGGGCACTGTATATTATAATAAGAGAGGACATTATGTAATATAAGGGGCACTGTATATTATAATAACAGAGGACATTATGTAATGATAGGGGGCACGTTATATTATAATAACAGAGGACATTATGTAATATAAGGGGCACTGTATATTATAATAACAGAGGACATTATGTAATGATAGGGGGCACTGTATATTATAATAACAGAGGACATTATGTAATGATTGGGGGCACTGTATATTATAATAAGAGAGGACATTATATAATGATAGGGGGCACTGTATATTATAATAATAGAGGACATTATGTAATATAAGGGGCACTGTATATTATAATAACAGAGGACATTATGTAATGATAGGGGGCACTGTATATTATAATAACAGAGGACATTATGTAATATAAGGGGCACTGTATATTATAATAAGAGAGGACATTATGTAATGATAGGGGGCACTGTATATTATAATAACAGAGGACATTATGTATTAATTGGGGGCACTGTATATTATAATAAAAGAGGACATTATGTAATATAAGGGGCACTGTATATTATAATAACAGAGGACATTATGTAATGATAGGGGGCACTGTATATTATAATAAAAGAGGACATTATATAATGATAGGGGGCACTGTATATTATAATAACAGAGGAAATTATGTAATATAAGGGGCACTGTATATTATAATAACAAAGGACATTATGTAATGATAGGGGGCACTGTATATTATAATAACAAAGGACATTATGTATTGATAGGGGCACTGTATATTATAATAAGAGAGAACATTATATATTGATAGGGGGCACTGTATATTATAATTACAGAGGAAATTATGTATTATAAGGGGCACTGTATATTATAATAACAGAGGACATTATGTAATGATAGTGGGCACTGTATATTATAATAACAGAGGACATTATGTAATATATGGGGCACTGTATATTATAATAACAGAGGACATTATGTAATATATGGGGCACTGTATATTATAATAACAGAGGACATTATGTAATATAAGGGGCACTGTATATTATAATAACAGAGGACATTATATAATGATAGGGGGCACTGTATATTATAATATCAGAGGACATTATGTAATATAAGGGGCACTGTATATTATAATAACAGAGGACATTATGTAATATAAGGGGCACTGTATATTATAATAAGAAAGGACATTATGTAATGATAGGGGGCACTGTATATTATAATAAGAGAGGACATTATATAATTATAGGGGGCACTGTATATTATAATAAGAGAGGACATTATGTAATATAAGGGGCACTGTATATTATAATAATAGAGGACATTATGTAATGATAGGGGGCACGTTATATTATAATAACAGAGGACATTATGTAATATAAGGGGCACTGTATATTATAATAACAGAGGACATTATGTAATGATAGGGGGCACTGTATATTATAATAACAGAGGACATTATGTAATATAAGGGGCACTGTATATTATAATAAGAGAGGACATTATGTAATGATAGGGGACACTGTATATTATAATAAGAGAGGACATTATATAATTATAGGGGGCACTGTATATTATAATAACAGAGGACATTATGTAATATAAGGGGCACTGTATACTATAATAACAGAGGACATTATGTAATGATAGGGGGCACTGTATATTATAATAACAGAGGACATTATGTATTAATTGGGGGCACTGTATATTATAATAAAAGAGGACATTATGTAATATAAGGGGCACTGTATATTATAATAACAGAGGACATTATGTAATGATAGGGGGCACTGTATATTATAATAAAAGAGGACATTATATAATGATAGGGGGCACTGTATATTATAATAACAGAGGAAATTATGTAATATAAGGGGCACTGTATATTATAATAACAAAGGACATTATGTAATGATAGGGGGCACTGTATATTATAATAACAAAGGACATTATGTATTGATAGGGGCACTGTATATTATAATAAGAGAGGACATTATATATTGATAGGGGGCACTGTATATTATAATTACAGAGGAAATTATGTATTATAAGGGGCACTGTATATTATAATAACAGAGGACATTATGTAATGATAGTGGGCACTGTATATTATAATAACAGAGGACATTATGTAATATATGGGGCACTGTATATTATAATAACAGAGGACATTATGTAATATATGGGGCACTGTATATTATAATAACAGAGGACATTATGTAATATAAGGGGCACTGTATATTATAATAACAGAGGACATTATATAATGATAGGGGGCACTGTATATTATAATATCAGAGGACATTATGTAATATAAGGGGCACTGTATATTATAATAACAGAGGACATTATGTAATGATAGGGGGCACTGTATATTATAATAACAGAGGACATTATGTAATGATTGGGGGCACTGTATATTATAATAAGAGAGGACATTATATAATGATAGGGGGCACTGTATATTATAATAATAGAGGACATTATGTAATATAAGGGGCACTGTATATTATAGTAACAGAGGACATTATGTAATGATAGGGGGCACTGTATATTATAATAACAGAGGACATTATGTAATGATAGGGTGCACTGTATATTATAATAACAGAGGACATTATGTAATGATAGGGGGCACTGTATATTATAATAACAGAGGACATTATGTAATGATAGGGTGCACTGTATATTATAATAACAGAGGACATTATGTAATAATTGGGGGCACTGTATATTATAATAATAGAGGACATTATGTAATATAAGGGGCACTGTATATTATAATAAGAGAGGACATTATATAATGATAGGGGGCACTGTATATTATAATAAGAGAGGACATTATGTAATATAAGGGGCACTGTATATTATAATAACAGAGGACATTATGTAATGATAAGGGGGCACTGTATATTTTAATAACAGAGGACATTATGTAATGATAGGGGGCACTGTATATTATAATAACAGAGGACATTATGTAATGATAGGGGGCACTGTATATTATAATAACAGAGGACATTATGTAATACAAGTGGCACTGTATATTATAATAACAGAGGACATTATGTAATATAAAGGGCACTGTATATTATATTAACAGAGGACATTATATAATGATAGGGGGCACTGTATATTATAATAACAGAAGACATTATGTAATATAAGGGGCACTGTATATTATAATAACAGAGGACATTATGTAATGATAGGGGGCACTGTATATTATAATAAGAGAGGACATTATATAATGATAGGGGGCACTGTATATTATAATATCAGAGGACATTATGTTATGATAGGGGGCACTGTATATTATAATAACAGAGGACATTATGTATTGATAGGGGCACTGTATATTATAATAACAGAGGACATTATGTAATATAAGGGGCACTGTATATTATAATAACAGATGACATTATGTAATGATAGGGGGCACTGTATATTATAATAACAGAGGACATTATGTAATAATTGGGGGCACTGTATATTATAATAAGAGAGGACATTATGTTATATTAGGGGCACTGTATATTATAATAAGAGAGGACATTATGTTATATAAGGGGCACTGTATATTATAATAACAGAGGACATTATGTAATGTAAGGGGCACTGTATATTATAATAACAGAGGACATTATGTAATATAAGGGGCACTGTATATTATAATAACAGAGGACATTATGTAATAATAGGGGGCACTGTATATTATAATAACAGAGGACATTATGTAATAATTGGGGGCACTGTATATTATAATAAGAGAGGACATTATATAATGATAGGTTGCACTGTATATTATAATAATAGAGGACATTATGTAATATAAGGGGCACTGTATATTATAATAACAGAGGACATTATGTAATGATAGGGGGCACTGTATATTATAATAATAGAGGACATTATGTAATATAAGGGGCACTGTATATTATAATAAGAGAGGACATTATGTAATGATAGGGGGCACTGTATATTATAATAACAGAGGACATTATGTAATATAAGTGGCACTGTATATTATAATAACAGAGGACATTATGTTATATAAGGGGCACTGTATATTATAATAACAGAGGACATTATGTAATGTAAGGGGCACTGTATATTATAATAACAGAGGACATTATGTAATATAAGGGGCACTGTATATTATAATAACAGAGGACATTATGTAATGATAGGGGGCACTGTATATTATAATAAGAGAGGACATTATATAATGATAGGGGGCACTGTATATTATAATATCAGAGGACATTATGTTATGATAGGGGGCACTGTATATTATAATAACAGAGGACATTATGTATTGATAGGGGCACTGTATATTATAATAACAGAGGACATTATGTAATATAAGGGGCACTGTATATTATAATAACAGAGGACATTATGTATTGATAGGGGCACTGTATATTATAATAACAGAGGACATTATGTAATAATTGGGGGCACTGTATATTATAATAAGAGAGGACATTATGTTATATAAGGGGCACTGTATATTATAATAACAGAGGACATTATGTTATATAAGGGGCACTGTATATTATAATAACAGAGGACATTATGTAATGATAGGGGGCACTGTATATTATAATAACAGAGGACATTATGTAATGATAGGGTGCACTGTATATTATAATAACAGAGGACATTATGTAATAATTGGGGGCACTGTATATTATAATAATAGAGGACATTATGTAATATAAGGGGCACTGTATATTATAATAAGAGAGGACATTATATAATGATAGGGGGCACTGTATATTATAATAAGAGAGGACATTATGTAATATAAGGGGCACTGTATATTATAATAACAGAGGACATTATGTAATGATAAGGGGGCACTGTATATTTTAATAACAGAGGACATTATGTAATGATAGGGGGCACTGTATATTATAATAACAGAGGACATTATGTAATGATAGGGGGCACTGTATATTATAATAACAGAGGACATTATGTAATACAAGTGGCACTGTATATTATAATAACAGAGGACATTATGTAATATAAAGGGCACTGTATATTATATTAACAGAGGACATTATATAATGATAGGGGGCACTGTATATTATAATAACAGAAGACATTATGTAATATAAGGGGCACTGTATATTATAATAACAGAGGACATTATGTAATGATAGGGGGCACTGTATATTATAATAAGAGAGGACATTATATAATGATAGGGGGCACTGTATATTATAATATCAGAGGACATTATGTTATGATAGGGGGCACTGTATATTATAATAACAGAGGACATTATGTATTGATAGGGGCACTGTATATTATAATAACAGAGGACATTATGTAATATAAGGGGCACTGTATATTATAATAACAGATGACATTATGTAATGATAGGGGGCACTGTATATTATAATAACAGAGGACATTATGTAATAATTGGGGGCACTGTATATTATAATAAGAGAGGACATTATGTTATATTAGGGGCACTGTATATTATAATAAGAGAGGACATTATGTTATATAAGGGGCACTGTATATTATAATAACAGAGGACATTATGTAATGTAAGGGGCACTGTATATTATAATAACAGAGGACATTATGTAATATAAGGGGCACTGTATATTATAATAACAGAGGACATTATGTAATAATAGGGGGCACTGTATATTATAATAACAGAGGACATTATGTAATAATTGGGGGCACTGTATATTATAATAAGAGAGGACATTATATAATGATAGGTTGCACTGTATATTATAATAATAGAGGACATTATGTAATATAAGGGGCACTGTATATTATAATAACAGAGGACATTATGTAATGATAGGGGGCACTGTATATTATAATAATAGAGGACATTATGTAATATAAGGGGCACTGTATATTATAATAAGAGAGGACATTATGTAATGATAGGGGGCACTGTATATTATAATAACAGAGGACATTATGTAATATAAGTGGCACTGTATATTATAATAACAGAGGACATTATGTTATATAAGGGGCACTGTATATTATAATAACAGAGGACATTATGTAATGTAAGGGGCACTGTATATTATAATAACAGAGGACATTATGTAATATAAGGGGCACTGTATATTATAATAACAGAGGACATTATGTAATGATAGGGGGCACTGTATATTATAATAAGAGAGGACATTATATAATGATAGGGGGCACTGTATATTATAATATCAGAGGACATTATGTTATGATAGGGGGCACTGTATATTATAATAACAGAGGACATTATGTATTGATAGGGGCACTGTATATTATAATAACAGAGGACATTATGTAATATAAGGGGCACTGTATATTATAATAACAGAGGACATTATGTATTGATAGGGGCACTGTATATTATAATAACAGAGGACATTATGTAATAATTGGGGGCACTGTATATTATAATAAGAGAGGACATTATGTTATATAAGGGGCACTGTATATTATAATAACAGAGGACATTATGTTATATAAGGGGCACTGTATATTATAATAACAGAGGACATTATGTAATGTAAGGGGCACTGTATATTATAATAACAGAGGACATTATGTAATATAAGGGGCACTGTATATTATAATAACAGAGGACATTATGTAATAATAGGGGGCACTGTATATTATAATAACAGAGGACATTATGTAATAATTGGGGGCACTGTATATTATAATAAGAGAGGACATTATGTAATATAAGGGGCACTGTATATTATAATAACAGAGGACATTATGTAATGATAGGGGGCACTGTATATTATAATAATAGAGGACATTATGTAACATAAGGGGCACTGTATATTATAATAACAGAGGACATTATGTAATGATAGGGGCACTGTATATTATAATAAGAGAGGACATTATATAATGATAGGGGGCACTGTATATTATAATATCAGAGGACATTATGTTATGATAGGGGGCACTGTATATTATAATAACAGAGGACATTATGTAATGATAGGGGGCACTATATATTATAATAACAGAGGATATTATGTAATGATAGGGGGCACTGTATATTATAATAACAGAGGACATTATGTAATATAAGGGGCACTGTATATTATAATAACAGAGGACATTATGTAATGATAGGGTGCACTGTATATTATAATAACAGAGGACATTATGTAATGATAGGGGGCACTGTATATTATAATAACAGAGGACATTATGTAATATAAGTGGCACTGTATATTATAATAACAGAGGACATTATGTAATGTAAGGGGCTCTGTATATTATAATAACAGAGGACATTATGTAATATAAGGGGCACTGTATATTATAATAACATAGGACATTATGTAATGATAGGGGCACTGTATATTATAATAACAGAGGACATTATGTAATATAAGGGGCACTGTATATTATAATAACAGAGGACATTATGTATTGATAGGGGCACTGTATATTATAATAACAGAGGACATTATGTAATAATTGGGGGCACTGTATATTATAATAAGAGAGGACATTATGTTATATAAGGGGCACTGTATATTATAATAAGAGAGGACATTATGTTATATAAGGGGCACTGTATATTATAATAACAGAGGACATTATGTAATGTAAGGGGCACTGTATATTATAATAACAGAGGACATTATGTAATATAAGGGGCACTGTATATTATAATAACAGAGGACATTATGTAATAATAGGGGGCACTGTATATTATAATAACAGAGGACATTATGTAATAATTGGGGGCACTGTATATTATAATAAGAGAGGACATTATATAATGATAGGGGGCACTGTATATTATAATAATAGAGGACATTATGTAATATAAGGGGCACTGTATATTATAATAACAGAGGACATTATGTAATGATAGGGGGCACTGTATATTATAATAATAGAGGACATTATGTAACATAAGGGGCACTGTATATTATAATAACAGAGGACATTATGTAATGATAGGGGCACTGTATATTATAATAAGAGAGGACATTATATAATGATAGGGGGCACTGTATATTATAATATCAGAGGACATTATGTTATGATAGGGGGCACTGTATATTATAATAACAGAGGACATTATGTAATGATAGGGGGCACTATATATTATAATAACAGAGGATATTATGTAATGATAGGGGGCACTGTATATTATAATAACAGAGGACATTATGTAATATAAGGGGCACTGTATATTATAATAACAGAGGACATTATGTAATGATAGGGTGCACTGTATATTATAATAACAGAGGACATTATGTAATGATAGGGGGCACTGTATATTATAATAACAGAGGACATTATGTAATATAAGTGGCACTGTATATTATAATAACAGAGGACATTATGTAATGTAAGGGGCACTGTATATTATAATAACAGAGGACATTATGTAATATAAGGGGCACTGTATATTATAATAACATAGGACATTATGTAATGATAGGGGGCACTGTATATTATAATAACAGAGGACATTATGTAATAATTGGGGGCACTGTATATTATAATAAGAGAGGACATTATATAATGATAGGGGGCACTGTATATTATAATAATAGAGGACATTATGTAATATAAGGGGCACTGTATATTATAATAAGAGAGGACATTATATAATGATAGGGGGCACTGTATATTATAATAACAGAGGACATTATGTAATATAAGGGGCACTGTATATTATAATAACAGAGGACATTATGTAATGATAAGGGGGGCACTGTATATTTTAATAACAGAGGACATTATGTAATGATAGGGGGCACTGTATATTATAATAACAGAGGACATTATGTAATGATAGGGGGCACTGTATATTATAATAACAGAGGACATTATGTAATATAAGTGGCACTGTATATTATAATAACAGAGGACATTATGTAATATAAGTGGCACTGTATATTATAATAACAGAAGACATTATGTAATATAAGGGGCACTGTATATTATAATAAGAGAGGACATTATGTAATGATAGGGGGCACTGTATATTATAATAAGAGAGGACAGTATGTAATATAAGGGGCACTGTATAATATAATAAGAGAGGACATTATGTAATGATAGGGGGCACTGTATATTATAATAACAGAGGACATTATGTAATATAAGGGGCACTGTATATTATAATAACAGAGGACATTATGTAATGTAAGGGGCACTGTATATTATAATAAGAGAGGACATTATATAATTATAGGGGGCACTGTATATTATAATAACAGAGGACATTATGTAATATAAGGGGCACTGTATATTATAATAACAGAGGACATTATGTAATGATAGGGAGCACTGTATATTATAATAACAGAGGACATTATGTATTAATTGGGGGCACTGTATATTATAATAATAGAGGACATTATGTAATATAAGGGGCACTGTATATTATAATAACAGAGGACATTATGTAATGATAGGGGGCACTGTATATTATAATAAGAGAGGACATTATATAATGATAGGGGGCACTGTATATTATAATAACAGAGGACATTATGTAATATAAGGGGCACTGTATATTATAATAACAGAGGACATTATGTAATGATAGGGGGCACTGTATATTATAATAACAGAGGACATTATGTAATATAAGGGGCACTTTATATTATAATAACAGAGGACATTATGTAATATAAGGGGCACTGTATATTATAATAACAGAGGACATTATGTAATGATAGGGGGCACTGTATATTATAATAACAGAGGACATTATGTAATGATTGGGGGCACTGTATATTATAATAAGAGAGGACATTATATAATGATAGGGGGCACTGTATATTATAATAATAGAGGACATTATGTAATATAAGGGGCACTGTATATTATAATAACAGAGGACATTATGTAATATAAGTGGCACTGTATATTATAATAACAGAGGACATTATGTAATATAAAGGGCACTGTATATTATATTAACAGAGGACATTATGTAATATAAGGGGCACTTTATATTATAATAACAGAGGACATTATGTAATATAAGGGGCACTGTATATTATAATAACAGAGGACATTATGTAATGATAGGGGGCACTGTATATTATAATAACAGAGGACATTATGTAATGATTGGGGGCACTGTATATTATAATAAGAGAGGACATTATATAATGATAGGGGGCACTGTATATTATAATAATAGAGGACATTATGTAATATAAGGGGCACTGTATATTATAATAACAGAGGACATTATGTAATGATAGGGGGCACTGTATATTATATTAATAGAGGACATTATGTAATATAAGGGGCACTGTATATTATAATAACAGAGGACATTATGTAATGATGGGGGGCACTGTATATTATAATAAGAGAGGACATTATATAATGATAGGGGGCACTGTGTATTATAATAACAGAGGACATTATGTAATATAAGGGGCACTGTATATTATAATAACAGAGGACATTATGTAATGATAGGGGGCACTGTATATTATAATAACAGAGGATATTAGGTAATGATAGGGGACACTGTATATTATAATAAGAGAGGACATTATGTAATGTTAGGGGACACTGTATATTATAATAACAGAGGACATTATATAATGATAGGGGGCACTGTATATTATAATAACAGAGGACATTATGTAATATAAGGGGCACCCTATATTATAATAACAGAGGACATTATGTAATATAAGGGGCACTGTATATTATAATAACAGAGGACATTATGTAATATAAGGGGCACTGCATATTATAATAACAGAGGACATTATGTAATATAAGAGGCACTGTATATTATAATAACAGAAGACATTATGTAATATAAGGGGCACTGTATATTATAATAACAGAGAACATTATGTAATATATAGGGCACTGTATATTATAATAACAGAGGACATTATATAATGATAGGGGGCACTGTATATTATAATAATAGAGGACATTATGTAATATAAGGGGCACTGTATATTATAATAACAGAGGACATTATGTAATGATAGGGGGCACTGTATATTATAATAACAGAGGATATTATGTAATGATAGGGGACACTGTATATTATAATAAGAGAGGACATTATATAATGATAGGGGGCACTGTATATTAAAATAACAGAGGACATTATGTAATATAAGGGGCACTGTATATTATAATAACAGAGGACATTATGTAATATAAGGGGCACTGTATATTATAATAACAGAGGACATTATGTAATGATAGGGGACACTGTATATTATAATAACAGAGGACATTATGTATTGATAGGGGCACTGTATATTATAATAAAAGAGGACATTATATAATGATAGGGGGCACTGTATATTATAATAACAGAGGAAATTATGTAATATAAGGGGCACTCTATATTATAATAACAAAGGACATTATGTAATGATAGGGGGCACTGTATATTATAATAACAAAGGACATTATGTATTGATAGGGGCACTGTATATTATAATAAGAGAGGACATTATATATTGATAGGGGGCACTGTATATTATAATTACAGAGGAAATTATGTATTATAAGGGGCACTGTATATTATAATAACAGAGGACATTATGTAATGATAGTGGGCACTGTATATTATAATAACAGAGGACATTATGTAATATATGGGGCACTGTATACTATAATAACAGAGGACATTATGTAATATATGGGGCACTGTATATATAATAACAGAGGACATTATGTAATATAAGGGGCACTGTATATTATAATAACAGAGGACATTATATAATGATAGGGGGCACTGTATATTATAATATCAGAGGACATTATGTAATATAAGGGGCACTGTATATTATAATAACAGAGGACATTATGTAATATAAGGGCGCACTGTATATTATAATAACAGAGGACATTATGTAATGATAGGGGGCACTGTATATTATAATAACAGAGGACATTATGTAATATAAGGGGCACTGTATATTAAAATAACAGAGGACATTATGTAATATAAGGGCACTGTATATTATAATAACAGAGGACATTATATAATGATAGGGGGCACTGTATATTATAATATCAGAGGACATCATGTAATATAAGGGGCACTGTATATTATAATAACAGAGGACATTATGTAATATAAGGGGCACTGTATATTATAATAAGAAAGGACATTATGTAATGATAGGGGGCACTGTATATTATAATAAGAGAGGACATTATATAATTATAGGGGGGCACTGTATATTATAATAAGAGAGGAACATATGTAATATAAGGGGCACTGTATATTATAATAACAGAGGACATTATGTAATGATAGGGCACGTTATATTATAATAACAGAGGACATTATGTAATATAAGGGGCACTGTATATTATAATAACAGAGGACATTATGTAATGATAGGGGGCACTGTATATTATAATAACAGAGGACATTATGTAATGATTGGGGGCACTGTATATTATAATAAGAGAGGACATTATATAATGATAGGGGGCACTGTATATTATAATAATAGAGGACATTATGTAATATAAGGGGCACTGTATATTATAATAACAGAGGACATTATGTAATGATAGGGGGCACTGTATATTATAATAACAGAGGACATTATGTAATATAAGGGGCACTGTATATTATATAAGAGAGGACATTATGTAATGATAGGGGACACTGTATATTATAATAAGAGAGGACAATTATATAATTATAGGGGGCACTGTATATTATAATAACAGAGGACATTATGTAATTTAAGGGGCACTGTATACTATAATAACAGAGGGACATATGTAATGATAGGGGGCACTGTATATTATAATAACAGAGGACATTATGTATTAATTGGGGGCACTGTATATTATAATAAAAGAGGACATTATGTAATATAAGGGGCACTGTATATTATAATAACAGAGGACATTATGTAATGATAGGGGGCACTGTATATATAATAAAAGAGACATTATATAATGATAGGGGGCACTGTATATTATAATAACAGAGGAAATTATGTAATATAAGGGGCACTGTATATTATAATAACAAGGACATTATGTAATGATAGGGGGCACTGTATATTATAATAACAAAGGACATTATGTATTGATAGGGGGCACTGTATATTATAATAAGAGAGAACATTATATATTGATAGGGGCACTGTATATTATAATTACAGAGGAAATTATGTATTATAAGGGGCACTGTATATTATAATAACAGAGGACATATGTAATGATAGTGGGCACTGTATATTATAATAACAGAGGACATTATGTAATATATGGGGCACTGTATATTATAATAACAGAGACATTATGTAATATATGGGGCACTGTATATTATAATAACAGAGGACATTATGTAATATAAGGGGCACTGTATATTATAATAACAGAGGACATTATATAATGATAGGGGGCACTGTATATTATAATATCAGAGGACATTATGTAATATAAGGGGCACTGTATATTATAATAACAGAGGACATTATGTAATATAAGGGGCACTGTATATTATAATAACAGAGGACATATGTAATGATAGGGGGCACTGTATATTATAATAACAGAGGACATTATGTATTAATTGGGGCACTGTATATTATAATAATAGAGGACATTATGTAATATAAGGGGCACTGTATATTATAATAACAGAGGACAATATGTAATGATAGGGGGCACTGTATATTATAATAACAGAGGACATTATGTAATATAAGGGGCACTGTATATTAAAATAACAGAGGGACATTATGTAATATAAGGGGCACTGTATATTATAATAACAGAGGACATTATGTAATGATAGGGGGCACTGTATATTATAATAACAGAGGACATTATGTAATATAAGGGGCACTGTATATTATAATAACAGAGGACATTATATAATGATAGGGGGCACTGTATATTATAATATCAGAGGACATCATGTAATATAAGGGGCACTGTATATTATAATAACAGAGGACATTATGTAATGATAGGGGGCACTGTATATTATAATAAGAGAGGACATTATATAATGATAGGGGGCACTGTATATTATAATATCAGAGGACATTATGTTATGATAGGGGGCACTGTATATTATAATAACAGAGGACATTATGTATTGATAGGGGCACTGTATATTATAATAACAGAGGACATTATGTAATATAAGGGGCACTGTATATTATAATAACAGAGGACATTATGTATTGATAGGGGCACTGTATATTATAATAACAGAGGACATTATGTAATAATTGGGGGCACTGTATATTATAATAAGAGAGGACATTATGTTATATAAGGGGCACTGTATATTATAATAACAGAGGACATTATGTTATATAAGGGGCACTGTATATTATAATAACAGAGGACATTATGTAATGTAAGGGGCACTGTATATTATAATAACAGAGGACATTATGTAATATAAGGGGCACTGTATATTATAATAACAGAGGACATTATGTAATAATAGGGGGCACTGTATATTATAATAACAGAGGACATTATGTAATAATTGGGGGCACTGTATATTATAATAAGAGAGGACATTATATAATGATAGGGGCACTGTATATTATAATAATAGAGGACATTATGTAATATAAGGGGCACTGTATATTATAATAACAGAGGACATTATGTAATGATAGGGGGCACTGTATATTATAATAATAGAGGACATTATGTAACATAAGGGGCACTGTATATTATAATAACAGAGGACATTATGTAATGATAGGGGCACTGTATATTATAATAAGAGAGGACATTATATAATGATAGGGGGCACTGTATATTATAATATCAGAGGACATTATGTTATGATAGGGGGCACTGTATATTATAATAACAGAGGACATTATGTAATGATAGGGGGCACTATATATTATAATAACAGAGGATATTATGTAATGATAAGGGGCACTGTATATTATAATAACAGAGGACATTATGTAATGATAGTGGGCACTGTATATTATAATAACAGAGGACATTATGTAATATATGGGGCACTGTATATTATAATAACAGAGGACATTATGTAATATAAGGGGCACTGTATATTATAATAACAGAGGACATTATATAATGATAGGGGGCACTGTATATTATAATATCAGAGGACATTATGTAATATAAGGGGCACTGTATATTATAATAACAGAGGACATTATGTAATATAAGGGGCACTGTATATTATAATAACAGAGGACATTATGTAATAATTGGGGGCACTGTATATTATAATAAGAGAGGACATTATATAATGATAGGGGGCACTGTATATTATAATAATAGAGGACATTATGTAACATAAGGGGCACTGTATATTATAATAACAGAGGACATTATGTAATGATAGGGGCACTGTATATTATAATAAGAGAGGACATTATATAATGATAGGGGGCACTGTATATTATAATATCAGAGGACATTATGTTATGATAGGGGGCACTGTATATTATAATAACAGAGGACATTATGTAATGATAGGGGGCACTGTATATTATAATAACAGAGGACATTATGTAATAATTGGGGGCACTGTATATTATAATAAGAGAGGACATTATATAATGATAGGGGGCACTGTATATTATAATAATAGAGGACATTATGTAATATAAGGGGCACTGTATATTATAATAAGAGAGGACATTATATAATGATAGGGGGCACTGTATATTATAATAACAGAGGACATTATGTAATATAAGGGGCACTGTATATTATAATAACAGAGGACATTATGTAATGATAAGGGGGGCACTGTATATTTTAATAACAGAGGACATTATGTAATGATAGGGGGCACTGTATATTATAATAACAAAGGACATTATGTAATGATAGGGGGCACTGTATATTATAATAACAGAGGACATTATGTAATATAAGTGGCACTGTATATTATAATAACAGAGGACATTATGTAATATAAGTGGCACTGTATATTATAATAACAGAAGACATTATGTAATATAAGGGGCACTGTATATTATAATAAGAGAGGACATTATGTAATGATAGGGGGCACTGTATATTATAATAAGAGAGGACAGTATGTAATATAAGGGGCACTGTATAATATAATAAGAGAGGACATTATGTAATGATAGGGGGCACTGTATATTATAATAACAGAGGACATTATGTAATATAAGGGGCACTGTATATTATAATAACAGAGGACATTATGTAATGTAAGGGGCACTGTATATTATAATAAGAGAGGACATTATATAATTATAGGGGGCACTGTATATTATAATAACAGAGGACATTATGTAATATAAGGGGCACTGTATATTATAATAACAGAGGACATTATGTAATGATAGGGAGCACTGTATATTATAATAACAGAGGACATTATGTATTAATTGGGGGCACTGTATATTATAATAATAGAGGACATTATGTAATATAAGGGGCACTGTATATTATAATAACAGAGGACATTATGTAATGATAGGGGGCACTGTATATTATAATAAGAGAGGACATTATATAATGATAGGGGGCACTGTATATTATAATAACAGAGGACATTATGTAATATAAGGGGCACTGTATATTATAATAACAGAGGACATTATGTAATGATAGGGGGCACTGTATATTATAATAACAGAGGACATTATGTAATATAAGGGGCACTTTATATTATAATAACAGAGGACATTATGTAATATAAGGGGCACTGTATATTATAATAACAGAGGACATTATGTAATGATAGGGGGCACTGTATATTATAATAACAGAGGACATTATGTAATGATTGGGGGCACTGTATATTATAATAAGAGAGGACATTATATAATGATAGGGGGCACTGTATATTATAATAATAGAGGACATTATGTAATATAAGGGGCACTGTATATTATAATAACAGAGGACATTATGTAATATAAGTGGCACTGTATATTATAATAACAGAGGACATTATGTAATATAAAGGGCACTGTATATTATATTAACAGAGGACATTATGTAATATAAGGGGCACTTTATATTATAATAACAGAGGACATTATGTAATATAAGGGCACTGTATATTATATTAACAGAGGACATTATGTAATATAAGGGGCACTTTATATTATAATAACAGAGGACATTATGTAATATAAGGGGCACTGTATATTATAATAACAGAGGACATTATGTAATGATAGGGGGCACTGTATATTATAATAACAGAGGACATTATGTAATGATTGGGGGCACTGTATATTATAATAAGAGAGGACATTATGTAATATAAGGGGCACTGTATATTATAATAACAGAGGACATTATGTAATGATAGGGAGCACTGTATATTATAATAACAGAGGACATTATGTATTAATTGGGGGCACTGTATATTATAATAATAGAGGACATTATGTAATATAAGGGGCACTGTATATTATAATAACAGAGGACATTATGTAATGATAGGGGCACTGTATATTATAATAAGAGAGGACATTATATAATGATAGGGGGCACTGTATATTATAATAACAGAGGACATTATGTAATATAAGGGGCACTGTATATTATAATAACAGAGGACATTATGTAATGATAGGGGGCACTGTATATTATAATAACAGAGGACATTATGTAATATAAGGGGCACTTTATATTATAATAACAGAGGACATTATGTAATATAAGGGGCACTGTATATTATAATAACAGAGGACATTATGTAATGATAGGGGCACTGTATATTATAATAACAGAGGACATTATGTAATGATTGGGGCACTGTATATTATAATAAGAGAGGACATTATATAATGATAGGGGGCACTGTATATTATAATAATAGAGGACATTATGTAATATAAGGGGCACTGTATATTATAATAACAGAGGACATTATGTAATATAAGTGGCACTGTATATTATAATAACAGAGGACATTATGTAATATAAAGGGCACTGTATATTATATTAACAGAGGACATTATGTAATATAAGGGGCACTTTATATTATAATAACAGAGGACATTATGTAATATAAGGGGCACTGTATATTATAATAACAGAGGACATTATGTAATGATAGGGGGCACTGTATATTATAATAACAGAGGACATTATGTAATGATTGGGGGCACTGTATATTATAATAAGAGAGGACATTATATAATGATAGGGGGCACTGTATATTATAATAATAGAGGACATTATGTAATATAAGGGGCACTGTATATTATAATAACAGAGGACATTATGTAATGATAGGGGGCACTGTATATTATAATAACAGAGGATATTAGGTAATGATAGGGGACACTGTATATTATAATAAGAGAGGACATTATGTAATGTTAGGGGACACTGTATATTATAATAACAGAGGACATTATATAATGATAGGGGGCACTGTATATTATAATAACAGAGGACATTATGTAATATAAGGGGCACCCTATATTATAATAACAGAGGACATTATGTAATATAAGGGGCACTGTATATTATAATAACAGAGGACATTATGTAATATAAGGGGCACTGCATATTATAATAACAGAGGACATTATGTAATATAAGAGGCACTGTATATTATAATAACAGAAGACATTATGTAATATAAGGGGCACTGTATATTATAATAACAGAGAACATTATGTAATATATAGGGCACTGTATATTATAATAACAGAGGACATTATATAATGATAGGGGGCACTGTATATTATAATAATAGAGGACATTATGTAATATAAGGGGCACTGTATATTATAATAACAGAGGACATTATGTAATGATAGGGGGCACTGTATATTATAATAACAGAGGATATTATGTAATGATAGGGGACACTGTATATTATAATAAGAGAGGACATTATATAATGATAGGGGGCACTGTATATTAAAATAACAGAGGACATTATGTAATATAAGGGGCACTGTATATTATAATAACAGAGGACATTATATAATGATAGGGGGCACTGTATATTATAATATCAGAGGACATCATGTAATATAAGGGGCACTGTATATTATAATAACAGAGGACATTATGTAATATAAGAGGCACTGTATATTATAATAAGAAAGGACATTATGTAATGATAGGGGGCACTGTATATTATAATAAGAGAGGACATTATATAATTATAGGGGGCACTGTATATTATAATAAGAGAGGACATTATGTAATATAAGGGGCACTGTATATTATAATAACAGAGGACATTATGTAATGATAGGGGGCACGTTATATTATAATAACAGAGGACATTATGTAATATAAGGGGCACTGTATATTATAATAACAGAGGACATTATGTAATGATAGGGGGCACTGTATATTATAATAACAGAGGACATTATGTAATGATTGGGGGCACTGTATATTATAATAAGAGAGGACATTATATAATGATAGGGGGCACTGTATATTATAATAATAGAGGACATTATGTAATATAAGGGGCACTGTATATTATAATAACAGAGGACATTATGTAATGATAGGGGGCACTGTATATTATAATAACAGAGGACATTATGTAATATAAGGGGCACTGTATATTATAATAAGAGAGGACATTATGTAATGATAGGGGACACTGTATATTATAATAAGAGAGGACATTATATAATTATAGGGGGCACTGTATATTATAATAACAGAGGACATTATGTAATATAAGGGGCACTGTATACTATAATAACAGAGGACATTATGTAATGATAGGGGGCACTGTATATTATAATAACAGAGGACATTATGTATTAATTGGGGGCACTGTATATTATAATAAAAGAGGACATTATGTAATATAAGGGGCACTGTATATTATAATAACAGAGGACATTATGTAATGATAGGGGGCACTGTATATTATAATAAAAGAGGACATTATATAATGATAGGGGGCACTGTATATTATAATAACAGAGGAAATTATGTAATATAAGGGGCACTGTATATTATAATAACAAAGGACATTATGTAATGATAGAGGGCACTGTATATTATAATAACAAAGGACATTATGTATTGATAGGGGCACTGTATATTATAATAAGAGAGAACATTATATATTGATAGGGGCACTGTATATTATAATTACAGAGGAAATTATGTATTATAAGGGGCACTGTATATTATAATAACAGAGGACATTATGTAATGATAGTGGGCACTGTATATTATAATAACAGAGGACATTATGTAATATATGGGGCACTGTATATTATAATAACAGAGGACATTATGTAATATATGGGGCACTGTATATTATAATAACAGAGGACATTATGTAATATAAGGGGCACTGTATATTATAATAACAGAGGACATTATATAATGATAGGGGGCACTGTATATTATAATATCAGAGGACATTATGTAATATAAGGGGCACTGTATATTATAATAACAGAGGACATTATGTAATATAAGGGGCACTGTATATTATAATAAGAAAGGACATTATGTAATGATAGGGGGCACTGTATATTATAATAAGAGAGGACATTATATAATTATAGGGGGCACTGTATATTATAATAAGAGAGGACATTATGTAATATAAGGGGCACTGTATATTATAATAATAGAGGACATTATGTAATGATAGGGGGCACGTTATATTATAATAACAGAGGACATTATGTAATATAAGGGGCACTGTATATTATAATAACAGAGGACATTATGTAATGATAGGGGGCACTGTATATTATAATAACAGAGGACATTATGTAATATAAGGGGCACTGTATATTATAATAAGAGAGGACATTATGTAATGATAGGGGACACTGTATATTATAATAAGAGAGGACATTATATAATTATAGGGGGCACTGTATATTATAATAACAGAGGACATTATGTAATATAAGGGGCACTGTATACTATAATAACAGAGGACATTATGTAATGATAGGGGGCACTGTATATTATAATAACAGAGGACATTATGTATTAATTGGGGGCACTGTATATTATAATAAAAGAGGACATTATGTAATATAAGGGGCACTGTATATTATAATAACAGAGGACATTATGTAATGATAGGGGGCACTGTATATTATAATAAAAGAGGACATTATATAATGATAGGGGGCACTGTATATTATAATAACAGAGGAAATTATGTAATATAAGGGGCACTGTATATTATAATAACAAAGGACATTATGTAATGATAGGGGGCACTGTATATTATAATAACAAAGGACATTATGTATTGATAGGGGCACTGTATATTATAATAAGAGAGGACATTATATATTGATAGGGGGCACTGTATATTATAATTACAGAGGAAATTATGTATTATAAGGGGCACTGTATATTATAATAACAGAGGACATTATGTAATGATAGTGGGCACTGTATATTATAATAACAGAGGACATTATGTAATATATGGGGCACTGTATATTATAATAACAGAGGACATTATGTAATATATGGGGCACTGTATATTATAATAACAGAGGACATTATGTAATATAAGGGGCACTGTATATTATAATAACAGAGGACATTATATAATGATAGGGGGCACTGTATATTATAATATCAGAGGACATTATGTAATATAAGGGGCACTGTATATTATAATAACAGAGGACATTATGTAATATAAGGGGCACTGTATATTATAATAACAGAGGACATTATGTAATGATAGGGGGCACTGTATATTATAATAACAGAGGACATTATGTATTAATTGGGGGCACTGTATATTATAATAATAGAGGACATTATGTAATATAAGGGGCACTGTATATTATAATAAAAGAGGACATTATGTAATGATAGGGGGCACTGTATATTATAATAACAGAGGACATTATGTAATATAAGGGGCACTGTATATTAAAATAACAGAGGACATTATGTAATATAAGGGGCACTGTATATTATAATAACAGAGGACATTATGTAATGATAGGGGGCACTGTATATTATAATAACAGAGGACATTATGTAATATAAGGGGCACTGTATATTATAATAACAGAGGACATTATATAATGATAGGGGGCACTGTATATTATAATATCAGAGGACAT
Organism: Leptodactylus fuscus; assembly: GCF_031893055.1. Lineage (NCBI taxonomy): Eukaryota > Metazoa > Chordata > Amphibia > Anura > Leptodactylidae > Leptodactylus > Leptodactylus fuscus. Next base: position 90,998 of record NW_027440411.1, read on the forward strand.
CATGTAATATAAGGGGCACTGTATATTATAATAACAGAGGACATTATTTAATATAAGGGGCACTGTATATTATAATAAGAAAGGACATTATGTAATGATAGGGGGCACTGTATATTATAATAAGAGAGGACATTATATAATTATAGGGGGCACTGTATATTATAATAAGAGAGGACATTATGTAATATAAGGGGCACTGTATATTATAATAACAGAGGACATTATGTAATGATAGGGGGCACTTTATATTATAATAACAGAGGACATTATGTAATATAAGGGGCACTGTATATTATAATAACAGAGGACATTATGTAATGATAGGGGGCACTGTATATTATAATAACAGAGGACATTATGTAATGATAGTGGGCACTGTATATTATAATAACAGAGGACATTATGTAATATAAGGGGCACTGTATATTATAATAACAGAGGATATTATGTAATGATAGGGGACACTGTATATTATAATAAGAGAGGACATTATATAATGATAGGGGGCACTGTATATTATAATAACAGAGGACATTATGTAATATAAGGGACACTGTATATTATAATAACAGAGGACATTATGTAATATAAGGGGCACTGTATATTTTAATAACAGAGGACATTATGTAATATAAGGGGCACTGTATATTATAATAACAGAGGACATTATGTAATATAAGGGGCACTGTATATTATAATAACAGAGGATATTATGTAATGATAGGGGACACTGTATATTATAATAAGAGAGGACATTATATAATGATAGGGGGCACTGTATATTATAATAACAGAGGACATTATGTAATATAAGGGGCACTGTATATTATAATAACAGAGGACATTATGTAATGATAGGGGGCACTGTATATTATAATAACAGAGGACATTATGTAATATAAGGGGCACTGTATATTATAATAACAGAGGACATTATGTAATATAAAGGGCACTGTATATTATATTAACAGAGGACATTATATAATGATAGGGGGCACTGTATATTATAATAACAGAAGACATTATGTAATATAAGGGGCACTGTATATTATAATAACAGAGGACATTATGTAATGATAGGGGGCACTGTATATTATAATAAGAGAGGACATTATATAATGATAGGGGGCACTGTATATTATAATATCAGAGGACATTATGTTATGATAGGGGGCACTGTATATTATAATAACAGAGGACATTATGTATTGATAGGGGCACTGTATATTATAATAACAGAGGACATTATGTAATATAAGGGGCACTGTATATTATAATAACAGATGACATTATGTAATGATAGGGGGCACTGTATATTATAATAACAGAGGACATTATGTAATAATTGGGGGCACTGTATATTATAATAAGAGAGGACATTATATAATGATAGGGGGCACTGTATATTATAATAACAGAGGACATTATGTAATATAAGGGGCACTGTATATTATAATAACAGAGGACATTATATAATGATAGGGGGCACTGTATATTATAATAACAGAGGACATTATGTAATGATAGGGGGCACTGTATATTATAATAACAGAGGACATTATGTAATGATTGGGGGCACTGTATATTATAATAAGAGAGGACATTATATAATGATAGGGGGCACTGTATATTATAATAATAGAGGACATTATGTAATATAAGGGGCACTGTATATTATAATAACAGAGGACATTATGTAATGATAGGGGGCACTGTATATTATAATAACAGAGGACATTATGTAATATAAGGGGCACTGTATATTATAATAAGAGAGGACATTATGTAATGATAGGGGACACTGTATATTATAATAAGAGAGGACATTATATAATTATAGGGGGCACTGTATATTATAATAACAGAGGACATTATGTAATATAAGGGGCACTGTATACTATAATAACAGAGGACATTATGTAATGATAGGGGGCACTGTATATTATAATAACAAAGGACATTATGTATTGATAGGGGCACTGTATATTATAATAAGAGAGGACATTATGTAATATAAGGGACACTGTATATTATAATAACAGAGGACATTATGTAATATAAGGGGCACTGTATATTATAATAACAGAGGACATTATGTAATGATAGGGGGCACTGTATATTATAATAACAGAGGACATTATGTAATGATAGTGGGCACTGTATATTATAATAACAGAGGACATTATGTAATATAAGGGGCACTGTATATTATAATAACAGAGGATATTATGTAATGATAGGGGACACTGTATATTATAATAAGAGAGGACATTATATAATGATAGGGGGCACTGTATATTATAATAACAGAGGACATTATGTAATATAAGGGACACTGTATATTATAATAACAGAGGACATTATGTAATATAAGGGGCACTGTATATTTTAATAACAGAGGACATTATGTAATATAAGGGGCACTGTATATTATAATAACAGAGGACATTATGTAATATAAGGGGCACTGTATATTATAATAACAGAGGATATTATGTAATGATAGGGGACACTGTATATTATAATAAGAGAGGACATTATATAATGATAGGGGGCACTGTATATTATAATAACAGAGGACATTATGTAATATAAGGGGCACTGTATATTATAATAACAGAGGACATTATGTAATGATAGGGGGCACTGTATATTATAATAACAGAGGACATTATGTAATATAAGGGGCACTGTATATTATAATATCAGAGGACATTATGTAATATAAAGGGCACTGTATATTATATTAACAGAGGACATTATATAATGATAGGGGGCACTGTATATTATAATAACAGAAGACATTATGTAATATAAGGGGCACTGTATATTATAATAACAGAGGACATTATGTAATGATAGGGGGCACTGTATATTATAATAACAGAGGACATTATATAATGATAGGGGGCACTGTATATTATAATATCAGAGGACATTATGTAATATAAGGGGCACTGTATATTATAATAACAGAGGACATTATGTAATATAAGGGGCACTGTATATTATAATAACAGAGGACATTATGTAATAATTGGGGGCACTGTATATTATAATAAGAGAGGACATTATATAATGATAGGGGGCACTGTATATTATAATAATAGAGGACATTATGTAACATAAGGGGCACTGTATATTATAATAACAGAGGACATTATGTAATGATAGGGGCACTGTATATTATAATAAGAGAGGACATTATATAATGATAGGGGGCACTGTATATTATAATATCAGAGGACATTATGTTATGATAGGGGGCACTGTATATTATAATAACAGAGGACATTATGTAATGATAGGGGGCACTGTATATTATAATAACAGAGGACATTATGTAATAATTGGGGGCACTGTATATTATAATAAGAGAGGACATTATATAATGATAGGGGGCACTGTATATTATAATAATAGAGGACATTATGTAATATAAGGGGCACTGTATATTATAATAAGAGAGGACATTATATAATGATAGGGGGCACTGTATATTATAATAACAGAGGACATTATGTAATATAAGGGGCACTGTATATTATAATAACAGAGGACATTATGTAATGATAAGGGGGGCACTGTATATTTTAATAACAGAGGACATTATGTAATGATAGGGGGCACTGTATATTATAATAACAAAGGACATTATGTAATGATAGGGGGCACTGTATATTATAATAACAGAGGACATTATGTAATATAAGTGGCACTGTATATTATAATAACAGAGGACATTATGTAATATAAGTGGCACTGTATATTATAATAACAGAAGACATTATGTAATATAAGGGGCACTGTATATTATAATAAGAGAGGACATTATGTAATGATAGGGGCACTGTATATTATAATAAGAGAGGACAGTATGTAATATAAGGGGCACTGTATAATATAATAAGAGAGGACATTATGTAATGATAGGGGGCACTGTATATTATAATAACAGAGGACATTATGTAATATAAGGGGCACTGTATATTATAATAACAGAGGACATTATGTAATGTAAGGGGCACTGTATATTATAATAAGAGAGGACATTATATAATTATAGGGGGCACTGTATATTATAATAACAGAGGACATTATGTAATATAAGGGGCACTGTATATTATAATAACAGAGGACATTATGTAATGATAGGGAGCACTGTATATTATAATAACAGAGGACATTATGTATTAATTGGGGGCACTGTATATTATAATAATAGAGGACATTATGTAATATAAGGGGCACTGTATATTATAATAACAGAGGACATTATGTAATGATAGGGGGCACTGTATATTATAATAAGAGAGGACATTATATAATGATAGGGGGCACTGTATATTATAATAACAGAGGACATTATGTAATATAAGGGGCACTGTATATTATAATAACAGAGGACATTATGTAATGATAGGGGGCACTGTATATTATAATAACAGAGGACATTATGTAATATAAGGGGCACTTTATATTATAATAACAGAGGACATTATGTAATATAAGGGGCACTGTATATTATAATAACAGAGGACATTATGTAATGATAGGGGGCACTGTATATTATAATAACAGAGGACATTATGTAATGATTGGGGGCACTGTATATTATAATAAGAGAGGACATTATATAATGATAGGGGGCACTGTATATTATAATAATAGAGGACATTATGTAATATAAGGGGCACTGTATATTATAATAACAGAGGACATTATGTAATATAAGTGGCACTGTATATTATAATAACAGAGGACATTATGTAATATAAAGGGCACTGTATATTATATTAACAGAGGACATTATGTAATATAAGGGGCACTTTATATTATAATAACAGAGGACATTATGTAATATAAAGGGCACTGTATATTATATTAACAGAGGACATTATGTAATATAAGGGGCACTTTATATTATAATAACAGAGGACATTATGTAATATAAGGGGCACTGTATATTATAATAACAGAGGACATTATGTAATGATAGGGGGCACTGTATATTATAATAACAGAGGACATTATGTAATGATTGGGGGCACTGTATATTATAATAAGAGAGGACATTATGTAATATAAGGGGCACTGTATATTATAATAACAGAGGACATTATGTAATGATAGGGAGCACTGTATATTATAATAACAGAGGACATTATGTATTAATTGGGGGCACTGTATATTATAATAATAGAGGACATTATGTAATATAAGGGGCACTGTATATTATAATAACAGAGGACATTATGTAATGATAGGGGGCACTGTATATTATAATAAGAGAGGACATTATATAATGATAGGGGGCACTGTATATTATAATAACAGAGGACATTATGTAATATAAGGGGCACTGTATATTATAATAACAGAGGACATTATGTAATGATAGGGGGCACTGTATATTATAATAACAGAGGACATTATGTAATATAAGGGGCACTTTATATTATAATAACAGAGGACATTATGTAATATAAGGGGCACTGTATATTATAATAACAGAGGACATTATGTAATGATAGGGGGCACTGTATATTATAATAACAGAGGACATTATGTAATGATTGGGGGCACTGTATATTATAATAAGAGAGGACATTATATAATGATAGGGGGCACTGTATATTATAATAATAGAGGACATTATGTAATATAAGGGGCACTGTATATTATAATAACAGAGGACATTATGTAATATAAGTGGCACTGTATATTATAATAACAGAGGACATTATGTAATATAAAGGGCACTGTATATTATATTAACAGAGGACATTATGTAATATAAGGGGCACTTTATATTATAATAACAGAGGACATTATGTAATATAAGGGGCACTGTATATTATAATAACAGAGGACATTATGTAATGATAGGGAGCACTGTATATTATAATAACAGAGGACATTATGTAATGATTGGGGGCACTGTATATTATAATAAGAGAGGACATTATATAATGATAGGGGGCACTGTATATTATAATAATAGAGGACATTATGTAATATAAGGGGCACTGTATATTATAATAACAGAGGACATTATGTAATGATAGGGGGCACTGTATATTATAATAACAGAGGATATTAGGTAATGATAGGGGACACTGTATATTATAATAAGAGAGGACATTATGTAATGTTAGGGGACACTGTATATTATAATAACAGAGGACATTATATAATGATAGGGGGCACTGTATATTATAATAACAGAGGACATTATGTAATATAAGGGGCACCCTATATTATAATAACAGAGGACATTATGTAATATAAGGGGCACTGTATATTATAATAACAGAGGACATTATGTAATATAAGGGGCACTGCATATTATAATAACAGAGGACATTATGTAATATAAGAGGCACTGTATATTATAATAACAGAAGACCATTATGTAATATAAGGGGCACTGTATATTATAATAACAGAGAACATTATGTAATATATAGGGCACTGTATATTATATAACAGAGGACATTATATAATGATAGGGGGCACTGTATATTATAATATACAGTGCCTCTTATATTACATAATGTCCTCTGTTATTATAATATGCAGTGCCCCCTTATATTACATAATGTCCTCTGTTATTATAATATACAGTGCCCCTTATATTACATAATGTCCTCTGTTATTATAATATAGGGTGCCCCTTATATTACATAATGTCCTCTGTTATTATAATATACAGTGCCCCCCTATCATTATATAATGTCCTCTGTTATTATAATATACAGTGTCCCCCTAACATTACATAATGTCCTCTCTTATTATAATATACAGTGTCCCCTATCATTACCTAATATCCTCTGTTATTATAATATACAGTGCCCCCCTATCATTACATAATGTCCTCTGTTATTATAATATACAGTGCCCCTTATATTACATAATGTCCTCTATTATTATAATATACAGTGCCCCCTATCATTATATAATGTCCTCTCTTATTATAATATACAGTGCCCCCAATCATTAACATAATGTCCTCTGTTATTATAATATACAGTGCCCCCTATCATTACATAATGTCCTCTGTTATTATAATATACAGTGCCCCCTTATATTACATAATGTCCTCTGTTATTATAATATAAAGTGCCCCCTTATATTACATAATGTCCTCTGTTAATATAATATACAGTGCCCCTTTATATTACATAATGTCCTCTGTTATTATAATATACAGTGCCACTTATATTACATAATGTCCTCTGTTATTATAATATACAGTGCCCCTTATATTACATAATGTCCTCTATTATTATAATATACAGTGCCCCCTATCATTATATAATGTCCTCTCTTATTATAATATACAGTGCCCCCAATCATTACATAATGTCCTCTGTTATTATAATATACAGTGCCCCCTATCATTACATAATGTCCCTCTGTTATTATAATATACAGTGCCCCTTATATTACATAATGTCCTCTGTTATTAATAATATAAAGTGCCCCTTATATTACATAATGTCCTCTGTTATTATAATATACAGTGCCCCCTATCATTACATAATGTCCTCTGTTATTATAATATACAGTGCCCCTTATATTACATAATGTCCTCTGTTATTATAATATACAGTGCCCCCCCTATCATTATATAATGTCCTCTCTTATTATAATATACAGTGCCCCCTATCATTACATAATGTCCTCTGTTATTATAATATACAGTGCCCCTTATATTACATAATGTCCTCTATTATTATAATATACAGTGCCCCCAATTAATACATAATGTCCTCTGTTATTATAATATACAGTGCTCCCTATCATTACATAATGTCCTCTGTTATTATAATATACAGTGCCCCTTATATTACATAATGTCCCTCTCTTATTATAATATACAGTGCCCCCAATCATTACATAATGTCCTCTGTTATTATAATATACAGTGCCCCCCTATCATTACATAATGTCCTCTGTTATTATAATATACAGTGCCCCTTATATTACATAATGTCCTCTGTTATTATATATAAAGTGCCCCTTATATTACATAATGTCCTCTGTTAATATAATATACAGTGCCCTTTATATTACATAATGTCCTCTGTTATTATAATATAAAGTGCCCCTTATATTACATAATGTCCTCTGTTAATATAATATACAGTGCCCTTTATATTACATAATGTCCTCTGTTATTATAATATACAGTGCCACTTATATTACATAATGTCCTCTGTTATTATAATATACAGTGCCCCCTTATATTACATAATGTCCTCTATTATTATAATATACAGTGCCCACCTATCATTATATAATGTCCTCTCTTATTATAATATACAGTGCCCCCCAATCATTACATAATGTCCTCTGTTATTATAATATACAGTGCCCCCCTATCATTACATAATGTCCTCTGTTATTATAATATACAGTGCCCCTTATATTACATAATGTCCTCTGTTATTATAATATAAAGTGCCCCTTATATTACATAATGTCCTCTGTTATTATAATATACAGTGCCCCCTATCATTACATAATGTCCTCTGTTATTATAATATACAGTGCCCCCTTATATTACATAATGTCCTCTGTTATTATAATATACAGTGCCCCCTATCATTATATAATGTCCTCTCTTATTATAATATACAGTGCCCCCCTATCATTACATAATGTCCTCTGTTATTATAATATACAGTGCCCCTTATATTACATAATGTCCTCTATTATTATAATATACAGTGCCCCCAATTAATACATAATGTCCTCTGTTATTATAATATACAGTGCTCCCTATCATTACATAATGTCCTCTGTTATTATAATATACAGTGCCCCTTATATTACATAATGTCCTCTGTTATTATAATATACAGTGCCCCCTATAATTATATAATGTCCTCTCTTATTATAATATACAGTGCCCCCTTACATTACATAATGTCCTCTGTTATTATAATATACAGTGCCCCTTATATTACATAATGTCCTCTGTTATTATAATATACAGTGCCCCCTATCATTACATAATGTCCTCTCTTATTATATTATACAGTGCCCCTTATATTACATACTGTCTCTCTTATTATAATATACAGTGCCCCCTATCATTACATAATGTCCTCTCTTATTATAATATACAGTGCCCCTTATATTACATAATGTCTTCTGTTATTATAATATACAGTGCCACTTATATTACATAATGTCCTCTGTTATTATAATATACAGTGCCACTTATATTACATAATGTCCTCTGTTATTATAATATACAGTGCCCCCTATCATTACATAATGTCCTTTGTTATTATAATATACAGTGCCCCCCTATCATTACATAATGTCCTCTGTTATTAAAATATACAGTGCCCCCCCTTATCATTACATAATGTCCCTCTGTTATTATAATATACAGTGCCCCTTATATTACATAATGTCCTCTGTTATTATAATATACAGTGCCCCCCTATCATTATATAATGTCCTCTCTTATTATAATATACAGTGCCCACTTATATTACATAATGTCCTCTATTATTATAATATACAGTGCCCCCTATCATTATATAATGTCCTCTCTTATTATAATATACAGTGCCCCCAATTCATTACATAATGTCCTCTGTTATTATAATATACAGTGCCCCCTATCATTACATAATGTCCTCTGTTATTATAATATACAGTGCCCCCCTATCATAACATAATGTCCTCTGATATTATAATATACAGTGCCCCCCTATCATTATATAATGTCCTCTCTTATTATAATATACAGTGCCCCCTATCATTACATAATGTCCTCTGTTATTATAATATACAGTGCCCCTTATGTTACATAATGTCCTCTATTATTATAATATACAGTGCCCCCTATCATTATATAATGTCCTCTCTTATTATAATATACAGTGCCCCCAATTATTACATAATGTCCTCTGTTATTATAATATACAGTGCCCCTTATATTAACATAATGTCCTCTGTTATTATAATATACAGTGCCCCCTTATATTACATAATGTCCTCTGATATTATAATATACAGTGCCCCCTATCATTATATAATGTCCTCTGTTATTATAATATACAGTGCCCCCTATCATTACATAATGTCCTCTGTTATTATAATATACAGTGCCCCTTATATTACATAATGTCTTCTGTTATTATAATATACAGTGCCCCCTATCATTATATAATGTCCTCTGTTAATTATAATATACAGTGCCCCTTTATATTACATAATGTCCTCTGATATTATAATATACAGTGCCCCTTATATTACATAATGTCCTCTGTTATTATAATATACAGTGCCCCCTATCATTACATAATGTCCTCTGTTATTATAATATACAGTGCCCCTTATATTACATAATGTCCTCTGTTATTATAATATACAGTGCCCCCCTATCATTATATAATGTCCTCTCTTATTATAATATACAGTGTCCCCTATCATTACATAATATCCTCTGTTATTATAATATACAGTGCCCCCTTATATTACATAATGTCCTCTGTTATTATAATATACAGTGCCCCTTATATTACATAATGTCCTCTGTTATTAAAATATACAGTGCCCCCTTATATTACATAATGTCCTCTGTTATTATAATATACAGTGTCCCTTATATTACATAATGTCCTCTGTTATTATAATATACAGTGCCCCCTATCATTATATAATGTCCTCTCTTATTATAATATACAGTGTCCCCCTATCATTACATAATATCCTCTGTTATTATAATATACAGTGCCCCTTATATTACATAATGTCCTCTGTTATTATAATATACAGTGCCCACTATCATTACATAATGTCCTCTGTTATTATAATATACAGTGCCCCCTATCATTACATAATGTCCTCTGTTATTATAATATACAGTGCCCCCTTATATTACATAATGTCCTCTGTTATTATAATATACAGTGTCCCCTTATATTACATAATGTCCTCTCTTATTATAATATACAGTGCCCCTATCAATACATAATGTCCTTTGTTATTATAATATACAGTGCCCCCTATCATTACATAATGTCCTCTGTTATTATAGTATACAGTGCCCCTTATATTACATAATGTCCTCTGTTATTATAATATACAGTGCCCCCTATAATTATATAATGTCCTCTCTTATTATAATATACAGTGTCCCCCTATCATTACATAATGTCCTCTCTTATTATAATATACAGTGCCCCTTATATTACATAATGTCCCTCTGTTATTATAATATACAGTGCCCCCCTATCATTACATAATGTCCTCTGTTATTATAATATACAGTGCCCCTTATATTACATAATGTCCCTCTATTATTATAATATACAGTGCCCCCTATCATTATATAATGTCCTCTCTTATTATAATATACAGTGCCCCCAATCATTACATAATGTCCTCTGTTATTATAATATACAGTGCCCCCTATCATTACATAATGTCCTCTGTTATTATAATATACAGTGCCCCCCTATCATTATATAATGTCCTCTGTTATTATAATATACAGTGCCCCCTTATATTACATAATGTCCTCTGTTATTATAATATACAGTGCCCCCTATCATTATATAATGTCCTCTCTTATTATAATATACAGTGCCCCCCAATTATTACATAATGTCCTCTGTTATTATAATATACAGTGCCCCCTATCATTACATAATGTCATCTGTTATTATAATATACAGTGCCCCTTATATTACATAATGTCCTCTGTTATTATAATATACAGTGCCCCCTATCAATACATAATGTCCTCTGTTATTATAATATACAGTGCCCCCTATCATAACATAATGTCCTCTGATATTATAATATACAGTGCCCCCCTATCATTATATAATGTCCTCTCTTATTATAATATACAGTGCCCCCTATCATTACATAATGTCCTCTGTTATTATAATATACAGTGCCCCCTTATATTACATAATGTCTTCTGTTATTATAATATACAGTGCCCCCTATCATTATATAATGTCCTCTGTTAATATAATATACAGTGCCCTTTATATTACATAATGTCCTCTGTTATTATAATATACAGTGCCCCTTATATTACATAATGTCCTCTGTTATTATAATATACAGTGCCCCCCTATCATTACATAATGTCCTCTGTTATTATAATATACAGTGCCCCTTATATTACATAATGTCCTCTGTTATTATAATATACAGTGCCCCCTATCATTATATAATGTCCTCTCTTATTATAATATACAGTGTCCCCTATCATTACATAATATCCTCTGTTATTATAATATACAGTGCCCCCTTATATTACATAATGTCCTCTGTTATTATAATATACAGTGCCCCCTTATATTACATAATGTCCTCTGTTATTAAAATATACAGTGCCCCTTATATTACATAATGTCCTCTGTTATTATAATATACAGTGTCCCTTATATTACATAATGTCCTCTGTTATTATAATATACAGTGCCCCCTATCATTATATAATGTCCTCTCTTATTATAATATACAGTGTCCCCTATCATTACATAATATCCTCTGTTATTATAATATACAGTGCCCCTTATATTACATAATGTCCTCTGTTATTATAATATACAGTGCCCACTATCATTACATAATGTCCTCTGTTATTATAATATACAGTGCCCCCTATCATTACATAATGTCCTCTGTTATTATAATATACAGTGCCCCTTATATTACATAATGTCCTCTGTTATTATAATATAAAGTGCCCCCTATCATTACATAATGTCCTCTGTTATTATAATATACAGTGCCCCTTATATTACATAATGTCCTCTCTTATTATAATATACAGTGCCCCCTATAATTATATAATGTCCTCTCTTATTATAATATACAGTGCCCCCCTATCATTACATAATGTCCTTTCTTATTATAATATACAGTGCCCCTTATATTAAATAATGTCCCTCTGTTATTATAATATACAGTGCCCCTTATATTACATGATGTCCTCTGATATTATAATATACAGTGCCCCCTATCATTATATAATGTCCTCTGTTATTATAATATACAGTGCCCCTTATATTACATAATGTCCTCTGTTATCTATAATATAACAGTGCCCCCCTATCATTACATAATGTCCTCTGTTATTATAATATACAGTGCCCCTTATATTACATAATGTCCTCTGTTATTTTAATATACAGTGCCCCCTTATATTACATAATGTCCTCTGTTATTATAATATACAGTGCCCCCTATCATTACATAATGTCCTCTTTTATTATAATATACAGTGCCCCTTATATTACATAATGTCCTCTATTATTATAATATACAGTGCCCCAATAATACATAATGTCCCTCTGTTATTATAATATACAGTGCCCCCTATCATTACATAATGTCCTCTGTTATTATAATATACAGTGCCCCTTATATTACATAATGTCCTCTGTTATTATAATATACAGTGCCCCCTTATATTACATAATGTCCTCTGATATTATACTATACAGTGCCCCCTATCATTATATAATGTCCTCTGTTATTATAATATACAGTGCCCCTTATATTACATAATGTCCTCTGTTATTATAATATACAGTGCCCCATATAATACATAATGTCCTCTGTTATTATAATATACAGTGCCCCCATATATACAATAATGTCCTCTGTTATTATAATATACAGTGCCCACTATCATTACATAATGTCCTCTGTTATTATAATATACAGTGCCCCTTATAATACATAATTTCCTCTGTAATTATAATATACAGTGCCCCCTATCAATATATAATGTCCTCTCTTATTATAATATACAGTGCCCCTATCAATACATAATGTCCCTTTGTTATTATAATATACAGTGCCCCCTATCATTACATAATGTCCTTTGTTATTATAATATACAGTGCCCCTTATATTACATAATTTCCTCTGTTATTATAATATACAGTGCCCCCTATCATTATATAATGTCCTCTTTTATTATAATATACAGTGCCCCCCTATCATTACATAATGTCCTCTGTTATTATAATATACAGTGCCCCTTATATTACATAATGTCCTCTTTTATATAATATACAGTGCCCCCAATTAATACATAATGTCCTCTGTTATTATAATATACAGTGCCCCCTATCATTACATAATGTCCTCTGTTATTATAGTATACAGTGCCCCTTATATTACATAATGTCCTCTGTTATTATAATATACAGTGCCCCCTATAATTATATAATGTCCTCTCTTATTATAATATACAGTGTCCCCCTATCATTACATAATGTCCTCTCTTATTATAATATACAGTGCCCCCTTATATTACATAATGTCCTCTGTTATTATAATATACAGTGCCCCCTATCATTACATAATGTCCTCTGTTATTATAATATACAGTGCCCCTTATATTACATAATGTCCTCTGTTATTATAATATAACGTGCCCCTATCATTACATAATGTCCTCTATTATTATAATATACAGTGCCCCTTATATTACATAATGTCCTCTCTTATTATAATATACAGTGCCCCCCTATAATTATATAATGTCCTCTCTTATTATAATATACAGTGCCCCCTATCATTACATAATGTCCTTTCTTATTATAATATACAGTGCCCCTTATATTACATAATGTCCTCTGTTATTATAATATACAGTGCCCCTTATATTACATAATGTCCTCTGATATTATAATATACAGTGCCCCCTATCATTATATAATGTCCTCTGTTATTATAATATACAGTGCCCCTTATATTACATAATGTCCTCTGTTATTATAATATACAGTGCCCCATATATTACATAATGTCCTCTGTTATTATAATATACAGTGCCCCATATATTACATAATGTCCTCTGTTATTATAATATACAGTGCCCACTATCATTACATAATGTCCTCTGTTATTATAATATACAGTGCCCCTTATAATACATAATTTCCTCTGTAATTATAATATACAGTGCCCCTATCAATATATAATGTTCTCTCTTATTATAATATACAGTGCCCCCTATCAATACATAATGTCCTTTGTTATTATAATATACAGTGCCCCCTATCATTACATAATGTCCTTTGTTATTATAATATACAGTGCCCCCTTATATTACATAATTTCCTCTGTTATTATAATATACAGTGCCCCCCTATCATTATATAATGTCCTCTTTTATTATAATATACAGTGCCCCCTATCATTACATAATGTCCTCTGTTATTATAATATACAGTGCCCCCTTATATTACATAATGTCCTCTTTTATTATAATATACAGTGCCCCCCAATTAATACATAATGTCCTCTGTTATTATAATATACAGTGCCCCTATCATTACATAATGTCCTCTGTTATTATAGTATACAGTGCCCCTTATATTACATAATGTCCTCTGTTATTATAATATACAGTGCCCCCCTATAATTATATAATGTCCTCTCTTATTATAATATACAGTGTCCCCTATCATTACATAATGTCCCTCTCTTATTATAATATACAGTGCCCCTTATATTACATAATGTCCTCTGTTATTATAATATACAGTGCCCCCTATCATTACATAATGTCCTCTGTTATTATAATATACAGTGCCCCTTATATTACATAATGTCCTCTATTATTATAATATACAGTGCCCCCTATCATTATATAATGTCCTCTCTTATTATAATATACAGTGCCCCCAATCATTACATAATGTCCTCTGTTATTATAATATACAGTGCCCCCTATCATTACATAATGTCCCTCTGTTATTATAATATACAGTGCCCCCTTATATTACATAATGTCCTCTGTTATTATAATATAACGTGCCCCCTATCATTACATAATGTCCTCTGTTATTATAATATACAGTGCCCCTTATATTACATAATGTCCTCTCTTATTATAATATACAGTGCCCCCCTATAATTATATAATGTCCTCTCTTATTATAATATACAGTGCCCCCTATCATTACATAATGTCCTTTCTTATTATAATATACAGTGCCTCTTATATTACATAATGTCCTCTGTTATTATAATATACAGTGCCCCTTATATTACATGATGTCCTCTGATATTATAATATACAGTGCCCCCTATCATTATATAATGTCCTCTGTTATTATAATATACAGTGCCCCTTATATTACATAATGTCCCTCTGTTATTTTAATATACAGTGCCCCCTATCATTATATAATGTCCTCTCTTATTATAATATACAGTGTCCCCCTATCATTACATAATATCCTCTGTTATTATAATATACAGTGCCCCCTATCATTACATAATGTCCTCTGTTATTATAATATACAGTGCCCCTTATATTACATAATGTCCCTCTATTATTATAATATACAGTGCCCCCCTATCATTATATAATGTCCTCTGTTATTATAATATACAGTGCCCCTATATATTACATAATGTTCTCTGTTATTATAATATACAGTGCCCCTTATATTACATAATGTCTTCTGTTATTATAATATACAGTGCCTCTTATATTACATAATGTCCTCTGTTATTATAATATGCAGTGCCCCTTATATTACATAATGTCCTCTGTTATTATAATATACAGTGCCCCCTTATATTACATAATGTCCTCTGTTATTATAATATAGGGTGCCCCTTATAATTACATAATGTCCTCTGTTATTATAATATACAGTGCCCCCCTATCATTATATAATGTCCTCTGTTATTATAATATACAGTGTCCCCCTAACATTACATAATGTCCTCTCTTATTATAATATACAGTGTCCCCTATCATTACCTAATATCCTCTGTTATTATAATATACAGTGCCCCCTATCATTACATAATGTCCTCTGTTATTATAATATACAGTGCCCCTTATATTACATAATGTCCTCTATTATTATAATATACAGTGCCCCCTATCATTATATAATGTCCTCTCTTATTATAATATACAGTGCCCCCCAATCATTACATAATGTCCTCTGTTATTATAATATACAGTGCCCCCCTATCATTACATAATGTCCTCTGTTATTATAATATACAGTGCCCCTTATATTACATAATGTCCTCTGTTATTATAATATAAAGTGCCCCTTATATTACATAATGTCCTCTGTTAATATAATATACAGTGCCCTTTATATTACATAATGTCCTCTGTTATTATAATATACAGTGCCCACTTATATTACATAATGTCCTCTGTTATTATAATATACAGTGCCCCTTATATTACATAATGTCCTCTATTATTATAATATACAGTGCCCCCTATCATTATATAATGTCCTCTCTTATTATAATATACAGTGCCCCCAATCATTACATAATGTCCTCTGTTATTATAATATACAGTGCCCCCCTATCATTACATAATGTCCTCTGTTATTATAATATACAGTGCCCCCTTATATTACATAATGTCCTCTGTTATTATAATATAAAGTGCCCCTTATATTACATAATGTCCTCTGTTATTATAATATACAGTGCCCCCTATCATTACATAATGTCCTCTGTTATTATAATATACAGTGCCCCTTATATTACATAATGTCCTCTGTTATTATAATATACAGTGCCCCCTATCATTATATAATGTCCTCTCTTATTATAATATACAGTGCCCCCTATCATTACATAATGTCCTCTGTTATTATAATATACAGTGCCCCTTATATTACATAATGTCCTCTATTATTATAATATACAGTGCCCCCAATTAATACATAATGTCCTCTGTTATTATAATATACAGTGCTCCCTATCATTACATAATGTCCTCTGTTATTATAATATACAGTGCCCCCTTATATTACATAATGTCCTCTCTTATTATAATATACAGTGCCCCCAATCATTACATAATGTCCTCTGTTATTATAATATACAGTGCCCCCTATCATTACATAATGTCCTCTGTTATTATAATATACAGTGCCCCCTTATATTACATAATGTCCTCTGTTATTATAATATAAAGTGCCCCTTATATTACATAATGTCCTCTGTTAATATAATACTACAGTGCCCTTTATATTACATAATGTCCTCTGTTATTATAATATAAAGTGCCCCTTATATTACATAATGTCCTCTGTTAATATAATATACAGTGCCCCTTTATATTACATAATGTCCTCTGTCTATTATAATAACAGTGCCCACTTATATTACATAATGTCCTCTGTTATTATAATATACAGTGCCCCCTTATATTACATAATGTCCA